>NC_047016.1:5514806-5814806 GCF_902652985.1 Pecten maximus
AGCAGCTTTGTGGATAAAAAGTCTAAACCTGTGGGCTTTTTGTGTCATATTTTCATCATATATTTACTAATGGATTTACCATCTCTCTGATCAAAATTAAGTGTTGTTGAATGAGTTTCGTGGTGTAAATGTTTAGAAGTAACTTTGGTAATGTGTCCTAAGGACAGTATTTCTTGTTGAAGTACGAATTCGGTTAATTAACTAAAGCTTTAGACCCTGGTTATTATCACGCAAACTAATATATATACGAGGCTGGCATTTTGTGCTAAAAGACAGGCTATATATATATGCATGCAACTCTGACAACATTGCTCGAAGTTCGATTATCATTTGAGGAACCTTTTAAATGGTACATTTACGGAGATTTAATGAGTGACAGACTAGGTAATGATGGAAACAAACTACGAACCTAGAGTTTATTTCAATCAGAAATTGTTATAGAAAACTGTTCTTTTCTATTGCCCGCAGAATCCATAGTTGGTTTTGTTGTAGTAAGTCTGTTGCTTGCCGTAGAAACTTGGTTGTATTACGTGCCAAAGGTCACATTATATCAAATATGTTATCATTGTAAATGAAATGTGATTGGAAGTGACTTTTTTAACTGCTTGCGAATTTTATTCAGATTTAAAGTAACAACTACTTTTACAAAGGATTTACTTATGAATATGGTTTACACTAGAATATTAGCCTCTAACCCTTTAAGAATGTTTAACGGAAATTGTATTTTGATATGTATGTACTTTTATCATTATATTGTCATGAAAGTAGGAATACATACATGTACATAATTCTGAGATGGTTCTTTACTTAACTCTCATAATGTTGACTTTATGTAGAAGTGAATTTTATCATTACGCCATGCTGATTACAATAGTTAAACAAGACTTGTCCGGATATCAACTCCTTTTGATGTATTATGTAACGGATGTTTTTCGTGAATTGGTGTGCGACACTTGAATAAAATATTTACCGATATCGTCACACGTTTCTGGCCAGATTCTTCCATATTTCTTGCTTACAGGTGTTTAACGTTCCAGATCGAGAACTACGTTTGACCAAAGCGACTAAAATGAGAAAGGTGTCTGTCGATCAACTTGAAAGGAATTCGTCGGCCGACCGGTTAGTCATAGTGAGGTGGGAGTGATATTGGTTTAAGTACTTTCGAATGGATATTATGTAGTCCGGGTGAACTTGTAGGGATTCAATGTCTTTAAAGGTATTAAGTACTTGCAGCTTTGATATTTCAGTAGTAATACATGGACTCTTTATGCTGAAATCATTGGCCTTATTCCGATCATTTTGCACGATTATCGTTTCGTTTCCACACTTAATGTCAATATCCGAGATTCCAGATCTCGTTTTCGTTTTGGAGCTTGCATATCCCCAAACTTTCTTGTGGTTTAGTTTTACTTCCTTAGGAATTTCACGTTCTAAATTTCTTTTGCATTTTTGAACTTTGTTTCTTGCTCTTACATATTCGTTTTATTTCCCGTTTTCTTTTGAATCAAGATATCGCTGCCAGCTCCCGTGTTTCCGTTTGATGGCCTGTATAGGTTGGCTATCTAGAGGGTTCTGCCTTCCTTTGTTTCTTGCATGCTTTTGGGTATATGTCGATCTATGGCGGACTGAATTCTTTGATAGAATATTTCGTACTTTTTGTATCCGATGCACAGTTTAATGGTTCCCTCCAATCAATTGATCGTTCTCAGCGGCTTTTTATTAATTCATAGTCTCCTTTGTTGTAGTTATGCTTGATTGTCTTGCTTAATCTATGCGTTTATGTGCAGTTAAAATATAAAAATATAGTACCATGATCACTTTTTCCAAATCCACTTCGTATTTCAATATTACTAAACATATCCTGCTCATTCGAAAAAAATCAAATCTAAAATGCTTTAGTTCGTTATTCGATCGTACTCTTGTTGGCTTATTGATGTGTTGACATAGAACTGCATAATTATCCGACTCGATAAATATATATTCTAAATTATTGGCTCCACTAGACGGGATACATTGAGGCCAGTCTATATCTTTTAAGTTGAAGTCTCCCATTACTAATAAATGGGATGTTTTGATTCCCCCTATATTGGCATGCAGCTCCCATAATTTCATACCATTTTCATCTACGCTGTTAGGACTCTTATAAAGGCATCCGATTGTTAAGGTGTTTCCTTTATTTAAATAAATTTGTTTCCAAAGCTGCTCGTCAAGCGGTTTCTTAATTGTTATCTCCGTTGCTCTTAGATTGTGTGCCATATATATGATAATTCTTCAACAACGCCAACGATGTCTAATTTCTCATGTCTGGTGATAAATTCTAGTTCCTCCATTTTGTTTGTTAGTGTGTCAGCGTTTATAAACATGCATCGGAGTTAGTGTGCTCGCTCCATAATGCTTTTTGTTTGACTGCCAGCCGAACAATCTTCCTGTTCCACGGCGGCACCCGATTGGCTTCTCTTTGCTAATCTTTATAGATTTGCCAACTTGTAAACTGGTAAACAACGATGTTACACCATAAGACTTAACCCTTTAGCGTTTGTACAAAATCTTCGCTGTGCTCGAGTCCATCTAGCCCTTGAATAGTGAATCAACAAGAATATGTAAACACCATGGTTAGGGAAAGTAGGGATATTACTATTTATAAATGGAAAAATAATTAAAAAAATTGAAAAACTGAAATAATCACGCTTATCATACAGATAATTTCTAAGCTGGCCATGCTGGTTACGTTGTTAGTAAATATCGAGAAAAGCAGGTGATGTTGAAGTTCCACAGGGTATATCTGATCGATATGGTCAATACTGTTTATTATCTTAGTATAACACATCGTCAATATACCTTCTTCAATATAATCAGCGTCGTGTGCAAACATAATTAAGTTAGCCAACAGACAGGTACAGTTTGTTCCCATGGGCATGTCAATCGTAGGCTATGATAAGTCGCACCATTCCACCAGTTTTGAATACAGTTGATTTGGAATTGATGAGCTATGAAATTTGACACAAAACGTGTGAAGTGACCATGTTAACATGATAACCGAAACTTCTACAAAAAACAACATGTATTCACATCTACATATTGCCCTGTAATATTTCTGTTTGTTTTCATTGAAACTGGGTTATAAGTTTACAAAGTGTAGTTTGGGCAAGATCCGTCTTTTCATTGGTATTCCTTTGGTTACTATGGCAACCAAATGACATCCAATGTTTTGGAAAATAGTACCACTTCTCAAATCAAAAGCTTTGTTTACCTATGTTCAGAAGTTGCACCACTTGACTAAGTATTGATCATTACGAAAAACATGTGTATAATGACATTGATTTTATTGATGTAATCACGAATCCATAAACGGATGTTAAGAAAAATTCGCATGTACATCTACTCAAATTCATTCAGGGTTATATAAGAAGAGATTTGCAGGCAAGATTTGTAGACGACAGTTTACATGGTGATTCAAATATACCCCACCCTAACTTCATTGCGCAGGTATGATAAAGCATAACTTTAAACAAATAGATTAAGAATACACCCTGAATCTTGATGTAAGTCTGTGTATAGAGTACCTATACCATACCTATTACGCCTTAGGTTAATACAGTTGAGAAGTAAGAGGAAAATAATTACATACCTATGTGTCTTACTATATATACAATGAGTCTTCGGTTATGTATTTTGACGGCCCATCGATATTTGAACTGATTTGGGTGTATTTGGGGGGGGGGGGGGGGGGGGGGGGGGGCACGCCCTCCTTTTATACACTATTGACAATTCGTAAAAATAAACTCGACCTTCTTAACTGTTAGCGTTTTTAAGGAAATGGGATTACTGTCTAATGATTAAAGGTCACTTTCACTATTGCAAAATAAAGACTGATTAGAATGAGCATGCCAATAAAGGAAACAGAACAGAGAACTCTTTATGAAGAAGATGAATATACTACATGTATCTATTTAACGATTGCAATTGCGGATAGACACCCATATGCCATAAAGATAATAATGATTATAGTGATCGGATGTAAAACTGACAATTTACTCATTTCACAGTTGACAAATGACCCTCTGAATCTTAACAAGGCTAGCTTATGATTTATGTTAAGATATTATGGTGTTAACTGAAGGAAAGACGATTTATTACATATTTACACTGAAATAACAGAATCTCTCTATTTATAAAATATTTACATCATAAATGATTAGACTATCCATGTACAATGTAATGTTTATAATACAATTATTGACCTGTTTATGTGAATACGAAGATTAATTCCCTCGGCCTTTGGTAATATCGCCTCCGAGTGATGGCGCTTTTGTAACCGGGTAACAGTTCAATATTATTGTTATTATATTGCATCTTATATACACTGCTGCGGATAACAAGTGACAGTCGTTCGGTATCTAAACATGTTGTTTGGTATCAGTCTTTACAGGTTTAATGTCATCATCACTTTCATCAGATTTTGGTGACACGTGACCTTCAGTTGGCATTATCCCGTTGTCAGCTTCTTCATTAGGGAAGTTATTTAGGTGCACTGAACTGTAGTCCTCGATTTGTTGCATATACATGGCTGAATAACCTCTATCATTGATATCGTCATTGCCAACTGTACCTTGCCACGTCACCGCAATATTCCGCTCGTCTGATGTCATATTACATCGTCCGTTCATTGGAATATAACCAGTATTATTAACACCGAATTGTGATTCAGACACCTTGATGATTTTCGGGACAGATTGACTGCGAATGGTTCTACTAACCGTCGATGTTCCGTTGCATGTAGCAAGTGTTGTTACCGAAGAGTGTCCGAGCAGTTTTCTTATATTTTCAGTTCGTTCCGCAGCGATTCCCGGACAGCATTCTGGATTGGAATTTTTCATAAAAGATAGTTCTTCATTTATCGAGGTAGTATTCTGAGAACTTTGAATTGAGTTTAAATCAACTGTTCTGTCGGATGAGTTGGAGATGCCAGAATCACGACAACTAATCCGAATATTCTTTGAACATGGCTTTTTTCTCGGGATATCAGGCGGACAATGAGACGATACATCTCCTTTGCGGATTCCAACAACCATGTTATCTATGGCGACTTCACTGATTCGGGACCCGGTGCTACTTCCATCAGAAAAGCAGTTGGCTCTACAGTTAAACTTTCTCTGTTGTAACAAAACAAAACATTAGAATCGACATCGTGCTTATATGTACACTGTATGTTATGATATGTAAATCGATCAGTAAATAAGTACATAAACGTATTTCATTGCGATAATGAGTTATATGTATTGCGAGTACTCTAGACCACTATACTCCGTAGTCCGTGTCTGTAACTTTACCGATATATAACTGGCACCCACGTCTATAACTTAAGCGATCTTGAGCATTAACCCGTGTCTATAACTTTACCACTAAACAATCTTAACACACATGGACGTGTAAGGTTAGCGATGCATTACCGTAAATCGTGTCTGAAACTTAACCGATATATAACCGTAACATACCTCTGTAACTTAACCGATACATAACCGTAACACACATCTATAACTTAACCGATATATTACCGTAACACACGTCTGTAAATTAACCGATATATAGCCGTAACACACGTCTGTAACTTAACCGATACATAACCGTAACACACGTCTGTAACTTAACCGATGTATAACCATAACACACGTCTGTAACTTAACCGATGCATAACCGTAACACACGTCTGTACCTTAACCGATATATAACCGCAACACACGTCTGAAACTTAACCGATACATAACCGTAACACACGTGAGTACCTTTACCGATATATAACCGTAGCACACGTCTGTAAGTTAACCGATATATAACCGTAACGCACGTGAGTAACTTCACCGATATATAACCGTAACACACGTCTGTAACTTAAATGATATATAACCGTAACACACGTCTGTAACTTAACCGATATATAACCGTAACACACGTCTGTAACTTAACCGATATATAACCGTAACACACGTCTTTCACCTAACCGATGCATAACCGTAACACACGTGGGTAACTTAACCGATGCATAACCGTAATACACGTGGGTAACTTAGCCGATATATAACCGTAACACACGTGAGTAACTTAACTGATATATAACCGTAACACACGTGAGTAACTGAACTGATGTATAACCGTAACACACGTGAGTAACTTAACTGATATATAACCGTAACACACGTGAGTAACTTAACTGATATATAACCGTAACACACGTGAGTAACTTAACTGACATATAACCGTAACACACGTCTGTAACTTAACCGATATATAACCGTAACACACGTGAGTAACTTAACTGATATATAACCGTACCACACGTTAGTAACTTAACTGATATATAACCGTAACGCACGTCTGTAACTTAACCGGTATATAACCATAACACAGGTCTGTAACTTTACCGATATATAACCGTAACACACGTCTTTCACTTAACCGATGCATAACCGTAACACAAATCTGTAACTTAACCGATATATAACCGTAACACACGTGAGTAACTTAACTGGTATATAACCGTAACACACGTGAGTAACTTAACTGGTATATAACCGTAACACACGTGAGTAACTTGACTGATATATAACCGTAACACACGTGAGTAACTTAACTGGTATATAACCGTAACACACGTGAGTAACTTAACCGATATATAACCGTAACACAGGTCTGTAACGTAACCGATACATAACCGTAACACACGTCTGTAACCTAAACGATACATAACCGTAACACACGTCTGTAACTTAACCGATATATAACCGTAGCACACGTCTGTAACTTAACCGATATATAACCGTAACACACGTCTGTAACTTTACCGATATATAACCGTAACACACGTCTGTAACTTAAACGATATATAACCGTAACACACGTCTGTAACTTAACCGATATATAACCGTAACACACGTCTGTAACTTTACCGATATATAACCGTAACACACGTCTGTACCTTAACCGATATATAACCGTAACACACGTCTGTAACTTAACCGATACATAACCGTAACGCACGTGAGTAACTTAACCGATATATAACCGTAACACACGTCTTTCACTTAACCGATACATAACCGTAACACACGTGAGTAACTTTACCGATATATAACCGTAACACACGTCTGTAACTTAACCGATACATATCTGTAACACACGTTTGTAACTTAACTGATATATAACCGTAACACACGTCTGTAACTTAACTGATATATAACCATAACACACGTCTGTAGCTTAACCGATATATAACCGTATCAAACATGAGTAATAACCGTAACACACGTCTGTAACTTTACTGATATATAATCGTAACACACATGATGTTGTTTGCTTGCAAAGCCCTTTGTATTCAAATAGATCATAAATACCATACAAAAACAGTTCATTGCTTAAATAAATGTAACCCACGTGGACAACTTAACTGGTATGTAACAGAAACCGTCGTCAGTGACTTTACCGAGCTATAATCGCAACCCCGTCTGTAACTTGATATCAAATGTTACTTTAGCTTCTCTTAGTTTACTTACATTGTGCATGGTGCATTTTAAGGTTCCTTTCAGTCCAAAACGTGATAGTGCAATCGTCTGATTGACCAGTAAATACAATGGAAGTACTAGACCTGCAGTCATCATTCTCATATTGATTTATACATAAAGATGTTTTTTTATTACTGTTGCAGGATAGATAGAACAATGGTCAGTGTCTCAAAATATAAGCTGTATTTTTGGCAAGATAAGGATTTCTTTTTTTTATCTCATGTCAACCCGACAATGGTACATCAGTCGGAGTATTTGCGTCTGTTTTGTGTGTTTGCTACCAATTATAAGCGGACTTTTACAAACGTATTAATTGCTACCCGGTTCAAACCTTCAATGTTAAAAAATGAGTGTCTATTACGTCATATTAATGTTTTATAAATAACTATACCCACGTGGGTTTTTATTCATTATCTCAAAATAGGGAATAAGGGAAATGCCCCACCCTTGTTATCGCGATTGCGTGCTTAACAAATCCGATACACACTGTTTAAGATAACACGATATTCAAGTGTAAGCAGCTTAAACTTATTTGAAGCAGCATTGTTTTGACGGAAAGACGCCCAGCGAGATTATGTACATTAATATTTTTCATCCCAATGACTGTTGTTGTCAACGATAATTGTACCTCGAATTGACTTGCATGTCATCATTGGTTCTACGTACCACATTATCGATTTTATTTACCTAATCAATTTTGCTTTCCAAAATACTTACCTTATTTACCTCATTATCAATATTACTTATAATTGATATACTTGGTCCCTACCTGATTATTAATTGTGCCTACCTGATTAATAATCGTATCTTTCTGATGATTAATTTCACCTACCTGATTATTAATTATACCTACCTGATTATTGATTGTACCTACCTGATTATTAATTGTACCTACCTGGTTATTGATTTCACCTACCTGATTATTGTTTATACCTACCTGATTATTAATTGTACCTACCTGGTTATTGATTGTACCAACCTGGTTATTGATTATACCTACTTTATCATTGAGTGTACCTATCTGATTATTGCTTGTACCTACCTGATTATTGTTTGTACCTACCTGATTATTGATTGTACCTACCTGATTATTGATTGTACCTACCTGATTATTGATTGTACCTACGTGATTATTAATTGTACCTACTTGATTATTAATTGTACCTACTTGATTATTGATTGTACCTACGTGATTATTAATTGTACCTATCTGATTATTGCTTGTACCTACCTGATTATTGATTGTACCTATCTGATTATTGATTATACCTACCTGATTATTGATTATATCTACCTGATTATTAATTGTACCTACCTGATTATTGCGTGTACCTACCTGATTATTAATTGTACCTACCTGGTTATTGATTTCACCTACCTGATTATTGATTGTACCTACCTGATTATTGATTGTACCTACCTGATTATTGCGTGTACCTACCTGATTATTAATTGTACCTACCTGGTTATTGATTTCACCTACCTGATTATTGATTGTACCTATCTGATTATTGCTTGTACTTACCTGATTATTAATTGTACCAAACTGGTTATTAATTGTACCTACCTGATTATTAATTTTACCTACCTCAATATTACTTGTACCTACCTGATTATTAATTGTATCTGCCTGATTATTGATTGTACCTACCTGGTTATTAATTTTACCTATCTGATTATTAATTGTACCTAACTCATTATTGATAGCAAATACTTCAATATCAGTAGTACCTACCTCATTGCTCTTGTTAATTTCAACACCCTCAATTGGCTGCTCGATATTTTTATACCATATGATGAATTTCGCAATCATTCTGAAATGATATAGGATAAATGTAAAGTCGTGAATATCTTACAATAATAATAATAAAAGATAATAACATGAACAACATGAATATCAACAAGGCATCGCAAGCCATACAGTTGATCTCGCTTGCCGAGTACCCCCGGTATACGCGCCGAAATATTCTGCTATTACTAAGCCCTGAGACTAGTTCGAGGTATTCTCTTGCGTTACCAATATATAACTTTGATAAACATCAATTTAAAAAGGAAGTTAGAACATTAACACATATGTTCTATCTATTACATAAGTAGTGTCCTTTACATGTTTATACACTATGTACAAACTATAACAATTTGCATCCAAAATGTAGAGACCAGCCTTGCGGCTTCGATAGTAACAGTGATCCTGTCATTGACCTTAACGCCCTGAAACGCATCTTTGGAGGTATTTTCATGCATGAGCATTGATTATATGAATCTTGATTAAAATGCATTAAATAAGTCACAAGGTCACAAGATTTTCTATAGATTACAACCGTGATGGTTGTATCCGTATTGGCCTTGAAACACGATTGCTTTCGAGGTATATTTTATCAATGTATGAAGTTTGATTGCAACCCTGAAACCCGGGCAAAAGCGCTAAAAAAGCGAGATATGAACACAATTACGAATGAAACGCTATACACTCCTCCCGACTTCATCGCGAGGGGATAATAAAGGTAATTATCTAGCTTGCATTTTACGGTGTAATACTCAAGGTACATTATAAGTACGCATGTATGTTGCAGATAACAAGATAAAAACTACACTGAAACAATGAGATTCATTATAATCCGTTATTACTAAATACGCGTGCTATGTGTATGAAGCTAGAACGATGATATTAAGTAAATCAGACAGCATATTTGACATTTTAAGGATGGTCGATATAACCTTTATCTTCACTCTAATGTAAGGCATTAATACTAACAAGCTACGCAAAAGAGCGAGGTACATTTCCAACGCGAACGCAGTAATATGTTTTTGCGCTCAAAACTACATTACATATTAGAACTCACGAGAATCCGACCAGTAAGATAATGGTGAGCCCAACTGCTAATCCGGTGACCTCTGAAACAAGAATTATGATACATGTACAGTATATGTATATGGTGAAAACCAACCACCGTCTATCGCCGTATTAATGCAAGTACAGATTCCTTGTAGATTCCATGAGATAGATAACATAAGAAAGAATTCGTAGAAGACATTTTGGTGATAGAAGTTACATACAATTTACTCGTTTTGTCATGTTTGTAAAGTATTTTGTTTAATACAGATTTACGCTGTGAAAATGCATACCTGAAATATAGATACAATACTAATAACATAATATATATATAGATATAGTTTGTATCATGCAGTTTAATTAAGTTATAGGTCTATTAATCCTTACTCCAGGTTTGCTTTGGAATGTGCTAATAACAGTGTCTTTCTATTCACAATTCTATGAATTTAGAACGAATATCTTATAACTACTATTATTAATGGAAATGCAATGTTCCATATACATATAATTTCACATGGAGTACGTACTTTTGAAGTTTGGATTAGGGCTAATGTATTTGGTGGCTGATTCGCTGTAGAGACTAACACTTCGCCGATATCCAATATTGTACTTCACATTGTAGGTTGTACCAGGTTTTAAGTTGTCGATTTCAAAACGGCCATGTTCGTAGCGAGCTTGAAATGTTTTTGTTCGTTTATCTGAAAGGTTTACATATTAATTGGTTGAATGTCTTGAATAATATTCATGTTTAGTGTTATGACGCAATAAATTTTAAAGTAAGAGATGAATAAGAAAGTACCCGATGTCCAAACAATTTCTAAAAAAAAAAAAAAAAAATCCTTGATTCCTTGATCATCGGTGCAGCATGTCAATCCCTTAATTCATAGTTGCACAGTACCAACATCAAACATACAAGTAGGTTGTGATGATTATTGATGAATACCAAATGATCAAAGGTCATACATACACTTTAAGTTTTGAAATAAAAAAGCTCATGTATAAAATATCTCATGCACTGCTCCACAGATTTAATTCATAGTCATCTTATTAGATTTTCGTGGTAATGCGGAATTGAGGATATATTTACAAACATAATCTTCCACTGACTCAACATGCCTGTAATCTTCTCATAAGAATGACAGTTCCGGGAAACCTATGATTAAGACATTTCGAGAAATCTCTATAGGAATGTCATAGGTCGAAAGCTCAATCATTTCCCATGGTTTGTGATTTTTAAAAATATCCTGATGTGAGTTTTCGATAGACCCTAAATTGCAAACATAGGAAAGCAGAAAAAATGACTATGTACCCTAGTTCATATGGTTTTATGACTCTGGCTTATTAAATGTCAGGGGCAAATCAATGCAGAGTAACTTACGCGGAGGATCATCGTTGTTAACACAGACGATGGTGTAATTCATTGGCCGAGTGCTTTGATTGCTGCTAGTGTCTGATGGGCAGAATGACTGGACATCCACAACTATCCTGTCATCACTTCCGTCAGACAGTACCGGCTTTTCTGGTTGGTAAGGACGCCGAACTAGATATTTCAATAAAGCAATTCTGATTTCAACATCTCATCAAAAAACTTTTTGTTTACACTTTAATAATAAAACTCTAATAATAAAACATTTTGTTTAAAGTATTAAATACTTACAAATCAAGTTGGACATCCATAGGAATTTCATTATTGTGGGTAATCTTGAGAATAATTTTAAGCTTATTCAGTAAGACAGAAATAGTTAATGTCGCAGATTTCCCTCAACAGAAAATTAAGCGATGAGATCAGATTGAGTTCAGGAAAATAACATTTCTTAAGCAGAGTCTATATAAATTTCAGGAAGTTGGGGTTACATGTCAGATTTACAGGTAAATTGTCAGCAATAAAATATTTGGAATTTTAAAGCCAATTACCTTTGTTTGTTGACACGAATGTACAGTCTTCCCAGTGTATTCCTGTCGTATCCAGCCCACCACTGACTGACACACCAAAATGCCATCGGTCCTGATCTTCAGTGTCTTCGGTGACATCAGGCCCATTAAGTTCTTGTCGTGATATCCTTAAATTCGGCGTGGAAGAATTCCTATATCCGTAGCCACCCTTTAAGCAAGATTGCTAACATTATAGACATTTTGTACACTCAATACCGTTCTGTTTTATCATGTGACAGTATTGTTATCTACCTTAAATAAACCATTCAAAATATTTTATTGTATATTTCATACGACAGTTCCTACGACAACAGGTGGGTTTTATTCATACCCCAACGCACTACTTATCATTGCAACTGTTGAATGACTTTCTGTTTATGTCATACGCGGAATAAATATCCCGTAGTTCAATGCGTTTTGATAAGCTAACACATAAAGGCCATTTCACAGTGCCACGGAAACGAAATTGTTTTTTGTGATTATTATGGTTTTTTTCAATATATATTTTTACAATTTTATTGCTTTGATAATAACAAATTATTAAGTTATGATTTATAATATATTGCAAAATTTCCAGACATTTTTCATATTTTAGCAGCATTTCACTTAAGTCATATCTTTACATCCGGACTGATATTGTGAAAAGAACCCACGATGACACAAAACAGGTTAATTCATCTTCAGAATAGTTTTTTTTTATTTTGGTAGAAACAAGTCAAACGAATTCGTGGTTGTTATAAATGTTATTGAATTCACTCTCGTTAGTTTTTTTCCTCTTCCCACACTCGCTCTTGGTTTTTGCAACTTCGCCAGCCAAGGTTGTTTACCGAACACCCTTGGCTAGCGAAGTTGTGTTTTTTTGTTTTTGTTGCTTTGTAACTTAAAATAACTAACTCGAGTGAAAGAAATACTATGTATAACCACCACTCGTAATGTAATATCTATTTATTTAGCTTAATGCTTTAATTAGTTATTCAATGATTTGATTGATCATATTTCTCACTTCTGAGACAAATTCTAGTAAAGAAATGCAATTTTAAAGTTTCTTTGCTTAACATACATTACATGTCACCGTATCAATGTCGCTTTTAATCCCGTAGCACCAATGGAAGATATAATGTGATGGAATGGATCCTGATGTTCTCGTGGAAAGGGAGATGTATGAATTATGTTCCTCAACAAGCACTTCACCGACAGCAACATCATTGACTGAAGCAGGCATTCAAAATTAATAAAGAAAGATGACATGTTCTGAACATTAATTAGATATTGATACATAAAGGCTCCGGGATATAAAACTTCTACCCCTTCATTCCTTTTAACATCGACCCATTTTTCAATAAGGCTAGATGAATAATAATAATAAAAAAAATTAATCTTATCCAAGAATGATGAAATTCCAACAGGTAGGAAAACATGGGTAGATCATTTTGGCTTCGATGATTCTATCTGGGATAACACTATCAAATATTTCTCTTCCTTTCAAAGTAACATATGATTCAAAACTTCAGTTGTTTCAATATAGAATTCTACATAATATATTGATTAAAATTCACCTCAGTTTAAAATAAATATAAATGAAAGCCCATTATGTACTTTTCGAATCGGAATCCATAACTCAAATATTTTGGATATGTCAAAATATTCAAAATTTACTGCAGAGCCAGGAAATACTTTTAGAAGCTCTTTTATTTCCTTTCACTATTAAAAAACATTCGGTATTGTTTTGTTCCTGGGCTATTTAAATTGAGTGCAGTAAAGTGACATTGAAATTAACATCATAATTAAACATAAGATTTGCAAAACTGATATCTTGACACTTCATTTGACATAAACTCTCTAATCAACTTGATAAAAGAGCATCACAACGTTAGAATATAGATAACAGCTGCTAAGGGTGATGGGTTTCTAAAAAAGTTTAATACACAGTGGGAGAAGGGGGGTAAAAATCATTAGACTTAGAATGACTAGATTTGTATGTTCATATCTATTTATTTCAATTAATGACTTTAATATACTGAACTCTGACAGCTTGTATAAACGACAAAATTCTAATTGTTTTATGTATAATATTTTTGAGTATGTTATATAAATGGAACAATTGTCAATGACTTATTCTCAACGTTTCTAACCTATGATTTTTCAAAGGTCTGTTTTTTACTTTAAACTGTCTGTCCTTGTGCCTGCTGTGTGTGATGTTTGTGTGCTTTTCTGTTTTTATTAAGTTTTCGTCCGTTTGTGTGTCGCATCTGTGTATGTGTCTGTATGTTTATCTGACAGCTCTTGTCTGTCTTGTCTATTACTCTTTTTGCTATGTCTTTATTTGCCCCTACTTACCTTGCTTTCTCTATTTCTTTCTTTCATTAAAAAACTACACATGGCTTCTATTTTATGTTTTTATTTCTAAAGATGTTGTATAAGAATGGAAGCTTGAATATTCGTGTATGACGTGTTCAATATGAATATTCTCTACATATGTATGATGTCTTTGAAACCTTTGATATGATGGTATGCTGTATACAGAATGCTAGATATTGATGCTAAATATACAAAATGTATACTGATACGGATGGAAACATGAGTATTCGGTGTATGAAATGTCTGCTATGAATGGAAGCTTGAGTGTTCTGTGTATGAAATGTTCAATATGAGCACACAATTAAGTACATTGTACGTTTTAGTATGCGAGATAGTCAAATATTATATATAAAAAAGATGTTGGATGTGTTTTTATCTTTTGTCGAGTCATAATTGATTCTTGTATGGTACTATCAACCCTTTGTCACAATAAACATATGTTATTAATATTAGGAAAATCGCTCTGGTTTACAATTCAATAACATTATCATATATGTATATACATTTTCTGTGTGTTCAATGTGTACATACCTTTGTTTGGATTAATGAAAATGTCTGTTGATCTAATGGACAGTCCCTTAGAGGTTTTAGACCAGATAAATACTTGATACGGCGGTATCATTCCTCGGTCTAACGGGCCAATCTCCAACGTTGCTGGTATGCTTGAAACATTAAACCACTGGTTTAAACATGGCTTGGTATTGCTTCTTATCCTAACCTCATATCCACATATATTCCCATTAGCGTTGATCACGTCTACCTGCTAGAAAATAGAAAGGGTATCATCAAATGCCCAACAATTTTTAACTTTCTGTAGCATGAAATACCAGGTAGTTTTCAAACGTGAAAATGTTTTGAAAATATTCAGATTCAACAAAATACAAAAGTAGCTAAGGCACATGTATATATATTCTATTTTATATTTACCTTGGTGTGGATGCTCAAACAGATAGCAGATTTGTTTGTTGTACATCCAGATAACGTGTAGGAGTGGTTTGTTGTGTCAGGTCCGACAAGAGGAACTATATGTAAAGAATACAACAATAAGAATTAACTGGTGCTATTAATGAAATTAACGAGTGTCTACAATATTGTGGTACTAATAACTAATCAATCATAATATCATTATCACGCGTCCGCAGCAAGTATTTCCTAGGACCTACGATAATCGTGTGACAAATACAAGCAAACGATTAAAAAAAATAAAAATACCCTGCATTGTTTGCCTTCAGTGTCATAGTCGTAACTAAGGAATTATTCACGATCGTTTACCGCAAATACATTAATATTGTAGCGATAATAATTATCTACTGATATTCAACATAACAAATCAACTTTCATAATTACTTTACAAACCATGTTTTACATTTTATGAATTTATATCAGTTAAAACGGACAAGATCTATATGGGGGAAAATGCTGCAGATGCTATGCATTTAAATGTACTTAAAGCATATTTTACAATAAGTTACCATTATCCTATGGCTGAGTATTAATAGATGATAAACACAAGAGCACTGACTTGAGATAAAAAACATTCATAGTTGTTCAATAATATCTGTACATCTTTGTGGTGCTGTTGTATAGTTTAAGTGCTGTCACTCAAGAGATTTCCGTGGGCGTTATTCTTGCTGAAAACGGGTATCTGGACCAAAGTTCTTAACAGCTTAGATATACTGATATGGACCTTTTAGACCTTTGAAACATTATCGTCATTACTATCTACTGTACTCACATATACTCCCCATTATTCTAGACATTCCATATACTCACTATCACTCTCTATACATCTCTAATACTCACTATCACTCTGCAGACACTCGAAATACTCATTATCACTCTCCAGATATTCCAAATAGCCACCATCACTCCCTAGGCACTATCGGTACTCTAGATGTGATAGTACTCACCGTCTTCCTCTGTGAAGAACGACTTTTCAATTGGATCTCCCCAATAACGTGATATCTTGCACTTGCACATGACGGATATGTTATATTCTGTGAATGGCCGTAGCCCGTCAAACAGAACGCCAGTAACGTCATAGGTACTGGCATTACTATGGAATTCCTGAAGCATTGGAGTATGAACATTG
This sequence comes from Pecten maximus, assembly GCF_902652985.1. Taxonomy (NCBI): domain Eukaryota; kingdom Metazoa; phylum Mollusca; class Bivalvia; order Pectinida; family Pectinidae; genus Pecten; species Pecten maximus. Next base: position 5,531,578 of record NC_047016.1, read on the forward strand.
TTACTTTATTTACTATTGTTTCACCAAGACAGGCGTATTCCTCTTTCCGTCTGTATAATCGTCGCGTGCATAGACGTTAAAAATATGCAATTGCATCAGCTTCTCAAAACGTGTAAGTTATATAAACACTAAAATGTAATTGATTTAAACTGGTCTGAACTCCTGAAACAGTATTAGTCATCACATATTTATTTATTTATATATATGTAACAAAGTAACACAAAAAAAGTTTCTTTTTGATTATTTGATCATTTTATCTACGCATCTTCAAGAAATCTGAGCTTTGTATTCTACTACTTAAAACGACGCACCTGTACATGTACTAGACCCATTAAACGAGATATAAAGATATAAACAAATGTAATGAAATTGTTCATGTAATTTTTCTTACCAATAATGTTGTCTCGTCACCACATGTTACCATACATGAACTTCCTCCATGATAATTACACGAATAAGGGGTCTGGAATGTCCAGTCGAAAGAGAATGCTGTAGATGTCTGCTTTACTTTCAGGTTTTGTACAGGATCTATCTTGACTGTAAGATTATTTCAAATTAGTGTTCATTATAACGTTATCAAATCAATTAAAGACTCATTGATATAATCTCAAGAGACGGTGTCCAGAATTGTACATTTACAGAATATTGAAATATACTCTAGTTTTGTAACGCAGTAGGTTAAGACTTCTGTCACCTATCCACGGCGCGGTCATACGGTGATTGAAACCATCGAATGACGATTCGTAATGACACCCAGTCATCTTTGATTAATAGTACGGGTGTGGTAGTGATTAAACAGGCTGATTCTAATTTTCACATTTTCGTATGATCTTATTTAATGATAATGGTCCATTACAGGCGTGGTTGATAAATAGTTCAAACAGAAAACTAAGCGTATTCTGCTGTGCAGCAAATGTCAGAAGTGGACCATACGGTGCCAAAGCGGCGTTAGACCCAACACCGTTCGGACAGAGCCCTTATGAAAATTTCACGGTGCCCACTCTTTTCTTTGATGGACTCCTTTCGATGACATTTCCCCAAATTTATATGGGAAACATGACATGTCGAAGAATATCAGGATTATAAAAAAGACAAACACGAATTGTGCTCCTTTCAAAACAAAATATGAGTTAGATAACTTAAAGCTAACATGACTCAAACAGCAACATACATCTACTTCGCCCTCCTAGGACTCGCCACTAATCTTTAAAGCCTAAAGTGTTGATAAAAAAGGAGGTGATCAAAAACTGAAAATAGGTCAAAACAAATGCCCAAGTCGCTATGGGATTTTAAACCAAATATCCAAGTCTCTACGGGATGGTAAAAAGACCCAATGTTTCAACAGATTTTATAATTTTCAATATTGGATTTCAAAATAACATCAAGTACATTTGTATAGTATTAAGGATGTCACTATTCAAATGAATTAAAACGTGAAAAATAGGACTATGAAACTAAATTGCATGCTTGCTGCATAATATCGCAGGCAAGGCAAAAATATCAAGGCATATCCTCTATTGGGAAAGATAGTATGTGACTTCGTGGGTATGTGCATTAAAAGCGTATATAGAGAGTTTATGTTTGTTGCAAAAAAAAACTGTGTCTGGCAATATTAGTTCTTATATATCTGAATATATCTCCATATCTTCATTAAACACGTGTAGTAATTGTCGCTGTCATACTTACCGTTATAAGGAACGATCCATTGTGTACTGATGACTTGCAAATATGGACTGATTTTTTCAAGTTGGACAGTATAATTAGATTTATAGAGGTCTATTTCACAGCCAATTTCCAATGGTTTGCTTTCATAGGGAATGCGGCATCGTGTCCTCATCTGCATTTGAAACAGATAACCATCCGTTACATGAATAGGATATTAAGAAAGAATAATAACCATATAAATGTGATGACAATAAACAGTTTGACAGCAAAGACAAAAATAGTGAAGACTGGTAGAGGAAGGCTAAAACGCCTTAGGAAAGGGGAAAACAGCAAACGAAAGGAACCACACAGAGGAATACAAAAGACCATATAAGTGAAAGACAGAAGAGACGAGAACAACGGTTGTAGAAAGTAACAGATTTCTAATAAGATAAAACAATAGATACAGATGGATTTGTATGAATTAACATTGTTTGATATTTATTATAGCTTTAAATACATGTAGCTCTGTTAGAAAAACACAAGACTGAAGTACGTACATATCTGTTAGATTCAATGTTGCTCCCTGCACATCTCTTTGGTACCTTGTGCCGTGGATGAACACACTCGGTCTCAATGCCATCACTATGTAAAATTACATCATAAATATTATTAAAAAACCGACTGCATATCATAATAAAATACAGGAAACTTGTGAACGATTTTCATTTACTGTTTGATCGGGCAGCTCTTGTCAACAGTTTCCTTTATAAAATCCCATTCAATCATCAGACAACATCAGGTTCAGGTCAGATATAACTAAGGAGGGTTAATCAAATTCCGGACACTGACTCCTGAATGATAAATATGGATGCGGATATAGAAACAATACAGATAATAAAACTTTCCCTTTCCATGACCTACCTTGAACGAAACAACAGGCGCCAGGTCGAACATTGGTTATGACTCATCCAGGCGCAGTGGGCTTTTGTCTCCAGTCCATTAGCGATGCAATGGAAATCTGGTATTGGACCAGTCTCTAAGATAATAAAAATGCCATTGTAAATTGAAATGAAATATTCCATTATGTATTGTATATTAGAACATAACAGTTCGATCCTGTAGTACAGCAAGACTTCTTGTTGTTAGTCTGGTTAGTTTTCATACGGCTGTCAAATAATTACACGGTGTATTACAGTGGCTATGTTCCGTCATTATGAATATAGCTTCTAGTCTCAATGAATAAATGTAATAAAACGCATATGAATGATACCTTTTCCAAATGTTTTGAAAAACGCTCCTGTCGGTGATACGGCATCACCACGACGGGCCACCTATGTTCTAGACATTTTTCATAATATGTAATTTACAATGAAGCGCAGAGCGTTTAATACATAATATTGATCACCGTCACCCTTTTGTGGATGAACAAAGTTAATCTATCACAATGGTTTTAATGGTGTGTCAGAATGTGACACATTCGATCTCAGAAATGTAATTTTAAACCTACAGTTGAAATTCGCACCAAATCAATCTCCTTCAAGAAACCAAAATAGCTATATATTGCAATGTCTTCTACATGATATAAGAAACAATAAACTGAAGAATATTTGAATGTAATCCATATTATTTGTGAATAAGTGTATATATGTATACTAGTACGATAATAATGAAGTCGATAATTAGATAAATTAAATAACCCTAATAACAATTTACATTTCTTAACATTATCTCCACCTTTATCCAATTACTGCAAAACAAAAAACAAAACATGTAATATGTTATTGTACAAGCAGCGTCTCAAATTAGCATAGACATATAAGACATATGTATGTATACTATAATTATCATGATGTGCCCTTATCTAATGACTTACCTGACACTTCAAGGAGAACAGAATATGCTATTTTGCAGCTTGGTTTGTAGCAACACTCATATCTCCCGCTGTCATGTATTTCCACATTTGGTATAATGGCGTGTATCGTTCTATTATCAACTACGGAAGTGTTGACTGCTGTCAATCTTTTGTACGTATGTGTTATTCTTAGTAGTTGCAGGTCAGGTTCATTGCTTTCATCCCAGTTGTTAATACTGCAGCTTAGTTTAAAGGTCTCACCGACGTCCACACATTTGCCAACATTGGTTCTTATCTCTAAAAATAATAAACAAAGCCCGCATATTTGATTTCTCCTCTATGTTAAAGTATTTCGTCAAATCATATGAAATTGTGTGTGCGTTGTTCAAATCTTAAATGCCAGAATGTCCTATCGATGTCATCTGTCGAATTGTCTTTCTTCACTCACATCAATGAGATGGTTACGTACGACTTGTCGATATTTTGACTGCACATATCTACTCTACAATTCAGAATCTTTACATATATTTTGAAGTTAGAGCTAAATATTTTGTTTTTAATAATGATTATATTCCATTTAGCTTCATTGCAAGCCTGTCGCATCAGTTATTGTCTCAATATTGATGTATGATCGCCATCAACAAGGATGGGATACCAGGTAGTTTACGATTAATAAGTGTTTATCAATTCCTTATTTTTCCATCCATGTGTTTATGGTGTAGAATGGAATCTGAGAACTATATTCTATATATGTACCGTAATTTCCTGTGTCTGCGAATTAAAACATTAGAAAATGCCAACTGTTTGTTTTCGAAAATTCACCAAAACTGCGAACTACACGACATTTGTCAAATCCAAGTTGACTTTTTGTGTTTCCCTGGTAGAAACAACTTGCTGTTCACGTGTCAAGGCAATGCATGTCAACCGTTAAAGCTAAACACAATACCGCAGGGCATTTCCCTGATAGTGAAATCGTACTTAATTGCGAAACCCGTGGGCTATGTATCATAAAAGAAAAAAACAATATTTCTGCTGCTGCAGGCAATCTTACATAGCTGCCAAATCAAAGGAAGGGCAATACACAGGAAATTACAGTACTTGTCTCTGGTATAAGTAACAACAATTTCTCTATTCCCGTGGTGAAGTCTATAAGTCCACGGACGATTTATTCTAACATTAGCACTTATTGAAAAAGTGTGTTTCTCATATAATTTCCGTTAAAGACCGTGTAATATGTGTTCTATAAATAATTCAATCCTAACACTGACCGTTCAAGGACATATTTTAATAAAGGGTATGTGATTTCTTACCTACGTCAGCACCATCACTGAAACCCTGATTCACCACAAGGAGCAATATTACGACGTACCGCAGCCTCCCATATATGGCATCAATAGGAGCGGTGAAGAAATGTAAGCTGCTGGATATACAAATATACATTTTTCAAATAATTAACTATCCTTAGTACGACCAGGTTGAATATTTTTTATATAATATGTTCCTTTAATGAAATGAGAGCCAAATGTTTAAATAATTGATTTTTATATAATAATTATACGGATTCTAACAGAATATTCTACAATATCGAAATAATTAACACGAAACATTTTGCATTTTCCTCTTAACAATGCCTTAAAAATGAATGCAGCCAACATTTTCAATAAATATAATTATTTTGCACCAGCGAAAACATATAATCCCTATGACGATTTTAGTGCGTTCTGTTTGTGAAATGATAAGCAATTGTGTTAAGATCACACGTTAGTGTTAGTGCCATTCGGCTTGTGTTAACGTCATTACAGGTGTTCACGAAAACAAAACGAAAGAATTAGGTGTATTTCCCCAAATGAGCTCCGACCCTCAGGTCAGTCATAGTTTATACGAAATAGATTCTCCATCACACAATGATGCTTCAGACCAAATATGGATCAAAACCTTTCATTCCTTCAGAAGAGGAGAATTTTAAAGAATTTGCTATAATACCCCTATAGGACATCACCATCTCTGTACAAAATAGTTCCTTTTCAACAAAGGATGTCTAAGCCCAAATAAAGATTAAATGCTTTTATTCCCGTAGAAGAATGATATTACAGAATTTGTTGTATTTCCCAAATGGGTCCCGCCCTCAACTTCCTAAGGACTCGGGCCCTGTGTTTATGCCAAATTGGTTTTCTGTCACCCAATGATGCTTCAGAACAAATTTGGGCAGAATCCGCTGAGTCATGTATGACTAGTACGAATTGTTTAGGAAAAGTTGCCGACTGACAACGCACGCTACTCCACGCATAGTCTTGCCTTTCGAGCCTTGAAGCTAAAAATAACAAACAAAACTATTCTCACTGCAGAGAGTTTGATTTACAGGCGATATCATTAAAACCCTAGGGGCTAGGGATTGGTTTGAGGGGTTATAAACATTTTGTAAATGTGTTTTCAAGTGTTTCCAAGAAAATATAATCCAATTCTTCAGTAACATAAACACAACACCAAAAACGGATATGAAAAGTAAGCTTCCGAATGTACTTTGTGTAAGGCAACCTTTATGTGTATAATATATCACTGATATAGTTTTTATTAATTGTTTTTTTCTGATTATTTTTTTATTTCACTTTATGTTATGATTATTTTCATTATTATTTTTTTAATATCTTTTTAAGATTTTTTATTTGATATGTAATTCATCCATATTTACACAAGTTTATAAAACGTTTAAGGGTTATTCACATACTATCACGTTTTTAATGTGGATATTTGTTTGGTTGTTTGTTTAGGGATTTTTTTAGTGAATTTTGGAGTTTGCTGAAAACTCACTATGCTGACAAAGCGGAACACGCGAGACATAAAATGACATGAATGTGTAATTTTTGTTAATGAATACCTTAAATATCTTTTTAGTTGATACCTGTGGTTTTCTTTGTGTGATTCGCTATTAATTCTTAATAAGACAGAAAAGTTTAACTTCAGTTTCAAATAAGAAGACTCCAGAAAAAAGGTTAACAGAAATTATGATGGATGGATGGATGGGTGGATGGGTGGACGGACGGACGGACGGACGGACAGACAGACAGACAGACAGACATATATCTTTATATTGTGCATATCACCCGCATTCGTTGGTTCGTGTAATATAATTTTTAATCATTTTGATTATCAAAAGTTTAGAATATTCAATAGCTTGTTTGTTTGTTTTCACCTCATTATTGTTTTTCCGTAAGTGATCATTCTACCATGGCAGCCTAGTTTTTTCTATTATGTCCCTGGCACTAACACTATTGTTTTACTGCATTTAAATTTGATATTTTTGCTACATTTACTAGTTGTCATTAGGATCAGACCCATAAGTTAACGCGTCGTATATTATTTACTTATCAGTAAAGTAGACCACGATGAAAGCCAGTTACACTAACGCCATCACCACCACGCACCCCGACCTCTAAACATTGTTCAGGATATTTTTATTGTTCATTGTTTAATTTCTTGCAAGAGTTCAGATAAATGACAGGTATAGCATATATATTTGAATCCATGAGGAAATGCTAGCTAGTTGACATGCATGTAAACTTACCTGTTAAACTCGACAGCTGCGAATGTTGGATACATTACGGAAAACTTCTAGGACAAAGACCCCGTGACAAATACAGAGTTAAGATCATGCTGACTTTAATGTGGATATGTGTATTATACATGTACCGTTAAATATCACTCCACGTACTTAATCCGTCCAGCACTTAATCTCACGTAAATGATAACCTCCTTTTACTGTATTATCTGAAAGGAAAAGAATTTCCTGTGTCGTATTGGCTACTTTCTAAAAATCGAATTTCTAATTTTGGAACTAACACAAAAAGTTATTAAGATTATCTAAGAATTTGAAAAAAAGCACTAGAACAGTAAGGCTGTTGGTCTATTGGTGTTTGTTGCTTCCATCTGAGTTGGGTCATTTGAGAACAGACGTGTGTACAGATTACTTGGCTGGACAAGCATTGAATCATATATTAATAGAAAATAAAACAAAAAAAATTCTAGTGCGAATTTATAGTATGGGTAGTAGTATGCTGGTACACAGAATTTTTCTTATTAGATTTGTATGCTTAATGTTACAAATGTATTTGAAAGCAACGGAAATTTATACCCGAGATTATACGTATATTCAAATAAATTGATAAACTAACCAAGAATGCTTTCTCTTTCACATAATACACACCTTGCAAGAATTTTAAGTAAATATCAACTTCAGAATGTCATTCAATATCCTACAGGGATTACTTATATATCAGCAACTGTTTTTTACATACTTTATGTGAACAATCTCGACATAGTACATAGTTCGGAAGTTTTATCACCACTTTGTAGTGATCACGGTCCTATTGTTATGAATTTCTGTCTTACAGTATTTTAAGTATAATCATTTGTAAAAGAAGTTTTTTAATCTAATGAAGCGAATGAATAAAGATGTCTTCTAGCAATCGATTTTAATACGTTAAATGGAACTACTGATACTGTTAATGAGATAAATTGTGTATCATAAATCAAATGAACTTGCTTACTGAAAGTATATACCATGTAAAGTATTAAGAATGATAAACCATAGATGGCTAATGAAATAATAACCCAGAATGGAAAAAGAAATAGACTTAATAAAATAGCCAAACAAACCAATAAAGTTAATGACTGGTATACATTTAGAATGTTGAGAAATACTGTAATTGACCTTATTCGAAAAGATTAAGATACACAGCTTATGAAACTTCAAACTCTCTTTGAAGAAATATTCATTGCATGACTGTTTTGATGGTAACATATAACTTGGGTCCTAACAATGGAACAATTTCTTTATAAAGGTATTAATTGGACAGAAGGAAATGCATGGTTAGAAAGTATGTCAAAGATAACAATTTTTGTTTTTCATATTTACGTCCATTCATTATAAGCTTATCATATCACCTATGGAAACTAGCTGTGAAATATTCCACTATTACATATACATATATTCCTTGTATTCTTAGAGTATGTACAAGTTCTCGCTTAATGAATAACATGAAATTATGTCATCACTGTGGTACGTTACAATGTACATAGTGATACTATAACCAATATGATATTCACGTTGGTAAAACTACATATGTTCGAGACGAAGTGTGGTGTCATAGAAGTTATATGACACAACCAATATGCTATTTAAGAGTCTGGCGTTTCGATGACTACAATTTCACCTTCATCAGACTAATGAACAATGTGAAGCGTACCAGCACTGTATGATGTAGTGTCCGAGATGGTAAAAGATTCGATTTACTCCGAAGGATTTTCCGTCTTTATCATGATCCTATTGACACCAAGTTCGAAAATATCGTGACGAGATGGTTAAAATAAAATAGAATTTAACAAGTGTGCGAGATGGTATGAGGTACTGTAGTCGAATCGACTACGCTTTGCTCCCTTCCTTTCCTTACTATGAAATATCTAAAGGTTTTGATCGGTATGATTTACTAAAAGTAAGTACTCTATCAAGGTGACCGTTTCACAGGGATTTGATACACGGTAGCCCAAATCTATACTCTGACGTATTATGTTCGATATCCTATATTATACAATTAAAATTTTCATTCTGTTATTGCATATATAATGTATCATATATATCATAGTGGATTAGTAATTTTGATTTCCCCATCTATTTGTTGTTTTCGCAGTGTTTGGAATACGTATTAGGCTTGTACATATAAACTTATGTTTCTCAATGACCTGTGTCCTCAGCAATCGGGAGCCGTCGGAGCTCTCGCGATCGTTCACGGAAAGTGCCGGCGGTTCCCGATTGGTGTATTCAAGTGTCCCGAGTACCTCGATGAGTTAATTGACTTCCGCTTTTTTTTCGCCATGTGTGTTATGTGTGTTTGTGTGTGTGTGTTTGTATCTTTGTGTTATATGCCGCCTCATTATTTTACAGCCATGTTCAACTGGTTTTCACTTATAACATTACAAAAAGTACTATGCCATCCGATGATCGACGCATGCTGTCACGATGTCCACTGGTTGAAGATCGATAATGGGTAAATCAAACTATATCCAAATTGTTATTGTAAATTGTTGTTCATCGGTACATCGTAAACTTGTATATTATTATCGATCATATATAGTCATTCTATCAATGGTCAATGTAGTGACTTTAACTGCTTGCTTGCTTAATATCTACATTGAATTTATATTTTGATAACCTTTCATACTTTTTAGTATCACATTTTATCATCCTCTACATTTGTTTTGATCTTGAAAGTAATCCTGGACCTTTAGATAATTTAAATATGGACATAAAATTCAACCCAAATAAAACAAAATCTATAATCTTTTCCAGGAAACATAACACAAACCACCCCAAAATAACGTTTTAAAACAGTCAAATTACAGACACTAGATCACACACACATTTAGGACTAACTTTCAAAGATGATGCCTCATGGAATCAACATATTTAGATAATTTATGAAAAAGTTTATAGCAGACTTAACATTCTTCGCTACATAAAAACAAAAGTCAACAGAAAAACATTAGTTACAATCTATACAGCATTTATAAGACCAATTTTGGATTATGCAGACATTGTCTGGGATAATTGCACCCAACAATTATCTGAACTTTTGGAATCCATACAGTTAGAAGCAGCAAGAATTATCATAGGACTCAGATCAGGAACCTCACATCATAAACTGTATACTGAACTTGGTTGGGAATCTCTGGCAGCCAGACGAGAAAAACACAAATACATCATGATGTCCAAACTTATGCATGGACACGCACCAACTTATTTACAAGATGTACTCACTCCTTTTACTAGCATTCCCAATCAAAATCACTATCCTCTCCGTCACACAAGGCAATTTAACCCGCCACTATGCAGAACTAATAACTATTATGACAGTTTTTTCCTCTTATGTGTCGCAAAATTAATTATAATGCTAACCTTTTTGATTCCTACACTTGCAAACTTTTAACATATACTAGATAAAGATAAAGTGTCTGATATAGACTCTGTAAATTTTTTTTTAAATCTGAAGGGGGAAGAAGGGCCAATATTATTCTTTGTCAGCTTAGAAATTATTGTAGTGATTTAAAATTTGATTTACATCATGACCACCTCACAGACAGTCATGTTTGTAACTGCTCAGACGCACTTGAGACAGTTTCTCACTTTTTCTTTGAATGTCGCTTTTACAATGATCTACGTAATAACCTTTTTCAAGTTCTTTATAATTATGCACATGATCATAACCATATTAGTATTGACATTTTCCTATATGGATGTCCTAACTGTAATGTTTTCATAAATAGGCAAATTCTAAATAACATTTATTACTTGATAGGGAAGTCTCAAAGCTTCAAAAATGTTATCTTATAGTCACGTCACAATGATCATGCTAATTAATTAATAAATTTGTTAATTGTAATTATTATGACATCTATTTTATTTTGAAGTTTTTAATCCATGATATGTGAGGCCAGTTGAACATGTAAAATAAATTAGTTTAGTATGAATAAATTTACTTTCAATGATCTTGTGCGTTATTTATATTGTAATTAATTTGTTAAAATCATGTGCATGCATTTCAATTATAGAGCATATCCTTATTATCCTAAGCATTAAACAGTTTTGGTGGGGATGACCTGTGCAGTAATTGCACGTGGACTTTTGGTCTAGCCACTCAACTGTAGTTAAATTAAACAATTTGTATGTGCACGATTAATTATACTTACTACTAATTAATTTCAACTACATGTATATACTAAACATTGACTATGTTTGTAGCTATTGTACTTTGTGTGAGTGGATGTATTGTATGTGTTCTTGTGTTATCTTGTTATAATTTCATTCAAATGAGTTACCTCCCCTTATATATTTATTGTTAACATTTGTGTATATGTTTATAAAATTTCATTTCACATATCATAATTATCATATAATGAATATTGATTTGTAAAACTTGTTCGACTTATGGAAGGAATTTATATAGGCTTTAGCCTGTTATTCAATCCAATTGACTTTTCCATCTATCAATAAAATTTGTTGAAATGAAAATGAAATAAGTGCCGATTTATTGAGCTGGGACTGAGATTGCTTCCTTTCTAATCAGGTGATTTTTTGGGATTCCACGTCTTTCTGGTGTTCGTTAAATCAGACCCCAAATCTTCTGCCCGTTTGTCCGATATATGATGATTCGTAGTTCTTGCATCCTATTTTGGATATACACTCGGCGACGCTCTCTTTAGGTGTTTTATCCTTTTAGTGGACTAAGATATTTCGGAGAATCTTTTCAGTTTTCATGGCTGTAGCAATCATATGACAGCGATAAATTCACTGGATGGTTTCTGACAGACGTTTGATGTATGGAATAACTACCCGCCCTTACGTTTCGTTCTTTGCGTTTGGTGTTCCGCGCCTCTCGGTCTTCTTTTTGCTTTCCTTCAGGTCGGTATTAATTATTATTGCATTATTGTGTATCTGGATTGTCCAGTCGGGGTTTTCACATCCGTTTAACATCCGTATTAACATCCGTTTAACAGCTCTGTAAATGTGAATGCACGTGTATATTTATATTTGTGTTACCTGACATCTGATCATGCATATGGGTTAACTTAATTCTAGTCATTTTCTTTTAATTTATTTTTCCCTCTATGTGGCCTGATCTTATTCCTATTCCTATTCATAACAAAGTATATATAAAGTTTATAGATATATACAGCACATGTATAGTAATATACTTGTGTATCTGGCTATGAATTTACTTAATTATAGCCAATATATTTGAATTTGTTTATTTCATCATATGCGCCTTAATCGTGTTTTTGTTTCCTGACAAAATATAAAGATGCTGATAAAAATATGTAGCACAAATTTTTATATTTATACTTGTGTATCTGGACATGGGCTTACTAAATTTCTAGCCAATATATTTGCAATTGCTTATTTTATATCCTATGTGCCTGGATATTTTTGTTTGGAAAACTGTTTGCTATTGATCATTTATTGATAGACTGGGTGAGATAATGAGTGTAAATTGTTATTGTTATGTGGTAATTTAAGTGTGAGAGTATGACATGTGTAACATGTGTCAGTTGTGAGGCGACTGAAAGCCCCCTGTGTGGGGACATTGATTATATTTTGAAGACTGACCCCCAAGGCCCCAACCTTGGCAGCATTCCAATGTATACATGTTCTGGGGGAGTAAGTGTTTGTGTTAAATAAATGTGATTTTGCTTTTGTTTCTTGTCTTGATCTTCTGTGACGATGGTTTCACATCTGTTGAGCAGAGTTCCTACGACGCCCAACTTCTGGTGAACTGCTGTCATATTTACTCGAGGAAAATGTTCCAGAGTTGTGGTGTCATTTAATCAGAGATATGGGTATAAATTTCTTTATTTTTCTACATGATTCATCAGACTATCATTTAAATGAGTTCATTAATATGCATATGTAATTTGATATATAATTATTCACATTACAACTTATACTTATATTCAATGACAATTTTAAATAGATTATTTAAATTATCATTATATTCCTAATATGCATGTACAGTACATTACACATGTAAAAAAAAGAAAGGACATGTACCTGTTGCTACCTCATGAAACATGGTAAAATTATACACGGAAAGTGTGTAGTTTACAAACCCATTGGTTTAATAATAGACAAATATTGTGTAATTTACCAACCAGTTAAATTGTTAACTTAAAAGTTGATTAATAAAAATCCATTTATATTTTACCCTTTCTTCTTTACTGAACTGATCTTTATATTTATGATATGTATCTACAGTACATTACACATGTAAGATATGGACATGTATCTGTTGTTACCTTACGAAACATGGTAAAACTATAAACAGAAACTGTGTAGTTTACAAACCCATTGGTTAAACAAAAGACAAAGATTGTGTAATTTACAAACCAGTTAACTTGTTAACTTAAAAGTTGATTAATAAAAATCACCAATTATTTTTATCATATTATGATCAGTCCTCTTTCTGAAAAACCAATTAATAGCCAAAGAAAATGGCAAGAAATATTAAATACTAATATCAGTGATGAAACTTGGGAATTACTATATCTTCTACCAAGGGATGTAACTGATGATACTAAACTTATTAACTTCCATTATAAACTGGTACACAGGATATTGTACACCAATACTAAGTTGATGAAATGTAAACTTTCAGAAACTGAAAGATGTACCTGCTGCACAATTGGAAACTATTCTCCATTTATTTTGGGAATGTTGTGTTGTGAAAACTTTCTGGCTTTCGTTTATGGAAATGTTGGGAAACAAATGCCAAATAACTTTACCTAGACATCCAATGACCTTTATTTTTGGTGTAACAGACATAAAAGATTATTATGAGATAATTTTTGTATTGCTGCTTATGAGATACTCTATACGTTTTTGTATATTTGTGTAATTGAAAAACACAACTCCAATATTTTCTGAAAGCAAAAAATACATCAACCATTACAATAAAATAGAAGATATGGGATTATATACATAAATGGACTTTATCGTGTGTATTCAAATAATTAATCAACTTATATGGAATTACAATCGAAGAAATGTCGATTTACAGGCATAGGTAAGTTACACCACTTGGCTAAGTATGCATAATATTGATCATTCCATAAAAAAACCTATGTATATTGACATGTATTTTATTGATATTAAAACGGATCCATAAACTGATGTCAAGAAAAATTCGCATGTACATCTGCTCAAATTCATTCACAGGGTTAGGAAGAGATTCGCGGGCAAGATTTGTAGACGACAGTTTACATGGTGATTCGCAGGTATGATAAAGCATAACCTTAAACACATAGATTAAGAATACACCCTGAATCTTGATGTAATTCTGTGTATAGTGTACCTATACCATACCTATTACGCCTTAGGTTAAATACAGTTGAAACAGAGTAAGATGAATTTAATTAGATACACTGTATATATGTGTCTTACTATTTATACAATGAGTCTTCGGTTATGTATTTTTACGGCCTATCGATATTTGAATTGATTTGGGTGTCAAACATTAGGACCTGGCGAACATGACGGATTGCACATGAGGGTATGTTATTACCCTATTAGCCAAGTCAACCGAACTCTGATGTTCAAAATACCCAGATTTACAAAAGATTTACCTCTATTTTCCTATTGCGACCATCACCCCTGCCCCAGGGGGGCACGCCCTCCTTTTATACACTACTGGACAATTCGTAAAAATAAACTCGACCTTCTTAACTGTTAGCGTTTTTAAGGAAAATGGGATTACTGTCTAATGATTAAAGGTCACTTTCACTATTGCAAAATAAAGACTGATTAGAACGAGCATGCCAATAAAGGAAACAGAACAGAGAACTCTTTATGAAGAAGATGAATAAACTACATGTATCTATTTAACGATTACAATTGCGGATAGACACCCATATGCCATAAAGATAATAATGATTATAGTGATCGGATGTAAAACTGACAATTTACTCATTTCACAGTTGACAAATGACCCTCTGAATCTTAACAAGGCTAGCTTATAATCTATATTAAGATATTATGGTGTTAATTGAAGGAAAGACGATTTATTACATATTTACACTGAAATAACAGAATCTCTCTTGGTTATTTATCCGATATTTACATCATAAATGATTTGACCGTGTATAATGTAATGTTTATTATACAATTCTTGACCTGTTTATGTGAATACGAAGATTATTTTCCCTCGGCCTTTGGTAATATCGCCTCCGAGTGATGGCGCTTTTGTAACCGGGTAACAGTTCAATATTATTGTTATTATATTGCATCTTATATACACTGCTGCGGATAACAAGTGACAGTCGTTCGGTATCTAAACATGTTGTTTGGTATCAGTCTTTACAGGTTTAATGTCATCATCACTTTCATCAGATTTCGGTGACACGTGACCTTCAGTTGGCATTGTCCCGTTGTAAGCTTCTTCCTTAGGGAAGTTATTTAGGTGCACTGAACTGTAGTCCTCGATTTGTTGCATATACATGGCTGAATAACCTCTATCATTGATATCGTCATTGCCAACTGTACCTTGCCACGTCACCGCAATATTCCGCTCGTCTGATGTCAATTTACATCGTCCGTTCATTGGAATATAACCAGTATCATTTACATCGAATTGTGATTCAGACACTTTGATGATTCTCTGGACAGACTGACTGCGAATGGTTCTACTAACCGTCGATGTTCCGTTGCATGTAGCAAGTGTTGTTACCGAAGAGTGTCCGAGCAGTTTTCTTATATTTTCAGTTCGTTCCGCAGCGATTCCCGGACAGCATTCTGGAGTGGAATTTTTCATAAAAGATAGTTCTACATTTATCGACGTAGTATTCTCAGAAGTTTGATTTGAGTTTAAATCAATTGTTCTGTCGTAGAGTTGGAGATGCCAGAATCACGACAACTAATCCGAATATTCTTTGAACATGGTTTTTTTCTCGGGATATCAGGCGGACAATGAGACGATAATCTCCTTTGCAGATTCCAACAACTATGTTATCTGTGGCGTCTTCAATGATTTGGGACCCGGTGCTGCTTTCATCAGAAAAGCAGTTGGCTCCACAGTTAAACTTGCTCTGTTGTAACAAAACAAAACATTAGAATCGAAATCGTGCTTATATGTACGTTATGTACGTTATATGTACCTAATCCGGTGACCTCTGAAACAAGAATTATGATACATATATAAGTGTATGGTGAAAACCAACAACCGTCTATCGCCGTATTAATGCAAGTACAGATTCCTGGTAGATTCCCTGTGATAGATAACATAAGAAAGAATTCGTAGAAGACATTTTGGTGATAGAAGTTACATACAATTTACTCGTTTTGTCATGTTTGTAAAGTATGTTGTTTAATACAGATTTACGCTGTGAAAATGCACACCTGTCATATAGATACAATACTAATAGCATAACATATATACAACAGTAGGTATGGTTTGTATCATGTAGTTTAATTAAGTTATAGGCCTATCAATCCTTACTCCAGGTTTGCTTTGGAATGTGCTAATATCAGTGTCTTTCTATTCAAAATCCTATGAATTTAGAACGAATATCTTATAACTACTATTATTCATGGAAATGCAATGTTCCATATACATATAATTTCACATGGAGTACGTACTTTTGAAGATTGGATTAGGGCTAATGTATTTGGTGGCTGTTTCGCTGTAGAGACTAATACTTCGTCGATATCCAATATTGTACTTCACATTGTAGGTTGTACCAGGTTTTAAGTTGTCGATTTCAAAACGGCCATGTTCGTAGCGAGCTTGAAATGTTTTTGTTCGTTCATCTGAAAGGTGTACATATAAATTGGTTGAATGTCTTGAATAATATTCATGTTTAGTGTTATAACACAATACATTTTAAAGTAAGGTATGAATTAGAAAGTATCCGATGTCCACACAAAATTTCTTAAAAAAAAAAAAAAAAATTCCTTGATTCCTTGATAACCGGTGCAGCATATCAATCCCTTAATTCATAGTTGCACAGTACCAACATCAAGCATATAAGTAGGTTGTGATCGATGAATACCAAATGATAAAAGGTCATACACTTTTAGTTTTGAAATAAAAAAGCTCATGTATAAAATACCTCATGCACCGCTCCACAGATTTAGTTCATAGTCATCTTATTAGATTTTCGTGGTTATCTGTTTTATGTATGCGGAAGTGAGGATATATTTACAAACATAATCTTCCACTGACTCAACATGCCTGTAATCTTCTCATAAGAATGACTGTTCCGGGAAACCTATGATTAAGACATTTAGAGAAATCTCTTTAGGAAGGTCATAGGTCGAAAGTTCAATCATTTCCCATAACTGGTTTGTGATTTTTAAAAATATTCTGATGTGAGTTTTCGATAGACCCTAAATTGCAAACATAGGAAAGCAGAAAAAGATTGATGGTCGGACGGGATAACATGACACATCCCTAGTGTCAAGGTACACGGATATGTCCATTATTCAATATACTACAGTGTTAGAACGATCAGTATCCATTTAACTATGTATCCTAGTTCATATGGTTTTATTACTCTGGCTTATTAAATGTCAGGGGCAAATCAATGTAGAGTAACTTACGCGGAGGATTATCGTTGTTAACACAGACGATGGTGTAATTCATCGGCCGAGTGCTTTGGTTGCTGCTAGTGTCTGGTGGACAGAATGACTGGACATCCACAACTATCCTGTCATCACTTCCGTCAGACAGTACCGGCTTTTCTGGTTGGTAAGGACGCCGAACTAGATATTTCAATAAAGCAATTCTGATTTCAACATCTCATCAAAAAACTTTTAATAAAACTTTAATAATAAAACTCTAATAATAAAACATTTAGTTTAAAGTATTAAATACTTACAAATCCATTTGGACATCCATATGAATTTCATTATTGTGGGTAATCTTGAGAATAATTTTAAGCTTATTCAGTAAGACAGAAATAGTTAATGTCGCAATTTTTCCTCAACAGATAATTAAGCGATGACATCAGATTGAGTTCAGGAAAATAACATTTCTAAAGCAGAGCCTATATAAATTTCAGGAGACTGGAAGTGGGGTTACGTGTCAGATTTACAGGTAAATTGTCAGCAATGAAATATTTGGAATTTTAAAGCAAATTACCTTCGCTTGTTGACACGAATGTACAGTCTTCCCAGTGTATTCCTGTCGTATCCAGCCCACCACTGACTGACACACCAAAATGCCATCGGTCCTGATCTTCAGTGTCTTCGGTGAAAACATCTGGCCAATTTAGTTCTCGTCCTGATATCCTTAAATTCGGTGTGGAAGAATTCCGATATCCGTAGCCACCCTTTAAGCGAGATTGCTATCATTATAGACATTTTATACGCTAAATACCGTTCTGTTTTATCATGTGACAGTATTGTTATCTACCTTAAATAAACCATTCAAAATATTTTATTGTATATTTCATACGACAGTTCCTACGACAACAGGTGGGTTTTAATCATCTCCCAACGCACCACATATCATTGCCACTGTTGGATGACTTTTAGTTTATGCCACACGCGGAATAAACTAATTTTCTATCCCGTAGTTCAATGCGTTTTGACAAGCTAACACATAAAGGCCATTTCACAGTGCCACGGAAACGAAATCGTTTTTTGTGATTATTATGGGTTTTTTTAAATATATATTTATATAATTTTATTGCTTTGATAATACAAACTTGCTAATTACCTGTTATGATTTATAATAACTTGCAATATTTCCACACATTTTATATATTTTTAGCAGTATTTTAGCAAGTCATATCGTTACATCCGGACTGATATTGTGAAAAGAACCTACGTTGACACAAAACAGGTAACTCAACTTCAGAATAGCTTTTCTATTGTGGTGGAAACAAGTCAAACGTACTCGTGGTTGTCATAAATGTTATTTCATTCACTCTCGGTAGTTTTTTCCTCTTTCCACACTCGCTCTTCTTTTTTTTTGCAACTTCGCCAGCCAAGGTTGTTTAACACGATACTCTCCATTCAGGACTGAACACCCTTAGCTAGCGAAGTTGTTTTATTTTTGTTTTGTTTTTTTTACTTAACTTGATTGAAAGAAATATTATGTATAACAACCACTCGTTGTATAATCTCTATTTGTTCAGCTAAATTCTTTAATTAGTTATTCAATGATTTTATTTATCATATTTCTCACTTCTGAGATGAATTCTACTAAAGAAATGCAATTTTAAAGTTTCTTTACATACCTTACATGTTACCGTTTCAATGTCAGTTTTAATTCCGTAGCACCAATGGAAGATATAATATGAAGGAATGGATCCTGATGTTCTCGTGGAAAGGGAGAAGTATGAATTATATTCCTCTACAAGCACTTCACCGACAGCAACATCATTGACTGAAGCAGGCATTCAAAATTAATAAAGAAAGTTGACATGTTCTGAACATTAATTAGATACATAAAGGCTCCAGTATATAAAACTTCTACCCTCTTCATTCCTTTTAACATCGCCCCATTTTTTAAACAGGCAAGATGAATAAAAAAATTAAACTTATCCAAGAATGATGAAATTCCAACAGGTAGGAAAAGATGGGCAGATGATTTTGGCTTCGATGATTCTATCTGGGAAACATTATTAAATATTTCCCTTCCTTTCAAAGTAACAAATGATTCAAAAGTGGTTTCAGTATAGAATTCTACATAATATATTGAATACAAATTCACTTCAGTTTAAAGCAAATATTACTGAAAGCCCCATTATTTACTTTTCGCAAATCCAAGTCGAAATCCATAACTCAAATATTTTGGAAATGTCAAAATGTTCAAAATCTACTGCCAGGAGTCAGGAAATACTTTAAGAAGCTCTTTTATTTCCATTCACTAGTATGAAAACATTCGCTATTTTTTGGTTCCTTGTCTATTCAAAATGAGTGCAGTAAAGTGACAATGAAATAAACATCATAATTAAACATAAGATTTGCAAAACTGATAACTTGACACTTCACTTGACATAAACTCTCTAATCAACTTGATAAAAGAGCATCACAACGTTAGAATATAAATAACAGCTGCTAAGGGTGACGGGTTTCTAAAAAAGTTTAATACAGAGTGGGAGAGGAGGGGTAAAAATCATTAGACTTAGAATGACTCGATTTGTATGATCACATCTATTTATATCAATTACTGACTATAATATACTGAACTTTGACAGCTTGTGTAAAAGACTAAATTCAAATTGTTTGATGTATTATATCTTTGAGTAAGTTATATAAATGGAACAATTGTCAATGACTTATTCTCAACGTTTCTAACCTATGATTTTCCAAAGGTCTGTTTTTTCCTTTGAACTGTCTGCCCTTGTCCTTGTGCCTGCTGTGTGTGATGTTTGTGTGCTTTTCTGTTTTTATTAAGTTTTCGTTCGTTTGTGTGTCGCATCTTTGTATGTGTCTGTATGTTTATTTGACAGCTCTTGTCTGTCTTGTCTATTACTCTTTTTGCCATGTCTTTATTTGCCCCTATTTACCTTGCTTTCTTTATTTCGTTCTTTCATTTAAAAAGCTACACATGGCTACTTTTTTCAGTTTTTATTTTTAAAGATGTTGTATAGGAATGGAAGCTTGAGTATCAGTGTATGACGTGTTCAATATGAATATTATCTATATATGTATGGTGTCTATGAAACATTTGATATGATGGTATGCTGTATACGGAATGCTAGATATCGATGCTCAATATAAAGATGTATACTTTTCATGAAATGTCTGCTATGAATGGAAGCCTTGGAGTATTCTGTGTATGAAATGTTCAATATGAGCACACAGTTAAGTGCATTGTACGTTTTAGTATGCCATGTAGTCGAATATTATCAAAAAAAAGTTTTATCTTTTGGCGAGTTGTAATTGATTCTTGTATGGTATTGTCAACCCTTTGTCACAATAAACATATGTTATTACTACTAGGAAAATCGCTCTGGTTTACAATTCACTAACATTATCATATATGTATATACATTTCCTGTGTGTACAATGTGTACATACCTTTGTTTGGATTAATGAAAATGTCTGTTGATCTAATGGACAGTCCCTTAGAAGTTTTAGACCATATAGATACTTCATACGGCGGTATCATTCCACGGTCTAACGGACCAATCTCCAGCGTTGCTGGTATGCTTGAAACATTAAACCACTGGTTCAAACATGGCTTGGTTTTGCTTCTGATCCTAACCTCACATCCACATATATTCCCATTAGCGTTGATCACGTCTACCTGCTAGAAAATAGAAAGGGTATCATCAAATGCCCAACAATTTTTAACTTTCTGTTGCATGAAATACCAGGTAGTTTTCAAACGTGAAAATGTTTTGAAAATATTCAGATTCAATAAAATACAAAAGTATCTAAGGCACATGTATATATATTCTATTTTATATTTACCTTGGTGTGGATGCTCAAACAGATAGCAGATTTATTCCTTGTACATCCAGATAACATGTAGGAGTGGTTTGTTGTGTCAGGTCCGACAAGAGGAACTATATGTAAAGAATACAACAATAAGAATTAACTGGTGCTATTAATTAAATTAACGAGTGTATACAATCAAACAAGCAAACGATTTAAAAAGCATACCCTCCATTGTTTTGTCTTCAGTGTCATAGTCGTAACTAAGGAATTATTCACGATCGTTTAGCGCAAATACATTAATATTGTAGCGATAATAATTATCTACTGATATTCAACATAACAAATCAACTTTCATAATTACTTTACAAACCATGTTTTACATTTTATGAAGTTATATCAGTTAAAACGGACAAGATCTATATGGGGGAAAATGCCGCAGATGCTATGCATTTAAATGTACTTAAAGCATATTTTACAATAAGTTACCATTATCCTATGACTGAGTATTAATAGATGATAAACACAAGAGCACTGACTTGAGATAAAAAAACATTCATAATTTGTGTTCAATAATATCTGTACATCTCTGTGGTGCTGTTGTATAGATTTAGTGCTGTCACTCAAGAGATTTCTTTGGGCGTTATTCTTACTGAAAAGGGGTATGTAGACCAAAGTTCTTAACAGTTTAGATATACTGATATGGACCTTTTGACCTTTGACACATTATCGTCATTATCATCTACTGTACTCACATATACTCCCCATCATTCTACAAACATTCCATATACTCACTATCACTCTCTATACATCTCTAATACTCACTATCACTCTGCAGACACTCGAAATACTCATTATCACTCTCCGGACATTCCAAATACCCACCATCACTCCCTAGGCACTATCGGTACTCTAGATGTGATAGTACTCACCGTCTTCCTCTGTGAAGAACGACTTTTCAATTGGATCTCCCCAATAACGTGATATCTTGCACTTGCACATGACGGATATGTTATATTCTGTGAATGGACGTAGCCCGTCAAACAGAACGCCAGTAACGTCATAGGTACTGGCATTACTATGGAATTCCTGAAGCATTGGAGTATGAACATTGTTACTTTATTTACTATTGTTTCACCAAGACAGGCGTATTGCTCTTTCCGTCTGTATAATCGTCGCGTGCATAGACGTTAAAAATATGCAATTACATCAGCTTCTTAAAAAAGTGTAAGTTATATAAACACTAAATTTTAATTGATTTAAACTGGTCTGAACTCATGAAACAGTATTAGTTATATATGTGTGTAACAAAGTAAAAAAAAAACCGTTTCTTTTCGATTATTTGATCATTTTATCTACGCATCTTCAAGAAATCTGAACATTTTATTCTACTACTTAAAACGACGCACCTGTACATATGCTAGACCCATTAAACATTTGTTTCTCCAGAAAATTTAAATGATCGAATACGATTTGACTTAGTATAAGATATAATAAAATGTAGTGAAAATGTTCATGTATTGTTTCTTACCAATAATGTTGTCTCGTCACCACATGTCACCATACAGGAACTTCCTCCCTCATAATTACACGATAAAGGGGTTTGGAATGTCCAGTCGACAGAGAATGCTGTAGATGTCTGCTTTACTTTCAGGTTTTGTACAGGATCTATCTTGACTGTAAGATAATTTTAAATTAGTGTCCATTATAACGTTATCAAATCAATGAACAGTCCGTTATTGATATAATCTCAAGACATGGTGTCCGGAATTGTTCATTTACAGAATATTGAAATATACCCTAGTTTTGTAACGCAGTAGGTTAAGACTTCTGTCGCCTATCCACGGTGCGGTCATACGGTGATTGAAACCATCGAATGACGATTCGTAATGACACCCAGTCATCTTTGACTAATAGTACGGGTGTGGTAGTGATTAAACAGGTTGATTCTGATTTCCACTTTTTCGTATGATCTTATTTAATGATAATGGTCCATTACAGGCATGTTTGATAAATAGTTCAAACAGAAAACTCTTGACCCAACACTGCTCGGACAGAGCCCTTATGAAAATTCCACGGTGCCCGCTCTTTTCTTTGATAGACTCCTTTCGATAACATTTCCCCAAATTTATATTGGAAACATGGTTTTTCGAAGAATATCAGGATTATACAAAAGACAAACACGAATTGTGCACCTTTCAAAACAAAATGTGAGTTAGATAACTTAAAGCTAACATGAAGCAAACAGCAACATACAGCTACTTCGTCCTCCTAGGACTCGCCACTAATCTTTAAAGCCTAAATGTGTGGATAAAAAAGGAGGTGATCAAAAACTCAAAATAGGTCAAAACAAATGCCCAAGTCGCTATGGGATTGTAAAAGAAATATCCAAGTCGCTATGGGATGGTGTTTAACAAATATCCAAGTCTCTATGGGATGGTGTAAAAGAAATGTCCGAGTCTCTACGGGATGGTAAAAAGACCCCAATATTTCAACAGATTTTATAATTTTCAATATTGGATTTCAACATAACATCAAGTACATTTGTATAGTATGAAGGATGTCACTATTCAAATGAATTAAAACGTGAAAAATAGGACTATGAAACTAAATTGCATGCTTGCTGCATAATATCGCAGGCAAGGCAAAAATATCAAGGCATATCCTCTATTGGGAAAGATGGTATGTGACTAAGTGGATATGTGCATCAAAAACGTATATAGAGAGTTTATGTTTGTTGCAAAAAGACTGTGTCTGGCAATATAAGTTCTTATATATCTGAATATATCTCCATATCTTCATTAAACACGTGTAGTAATTGTCGCTGTCATACTTACCGTTATAAGGAACGATCCATTGTGTACTGATGACTTGCAAGTATGGACTGGTTTTTTCAAGTTGGACAGTATAATTAGATTTATAGAGGTCTATTTCACAGCCAATTTCCAATGGTTTGCTTTCATAGGGAATGCGGCATCGTGTCCTCATCTGCATTTGAAACAGATAATCATCCGTTACATGAATAGGATATTAAGAAAGAATAATAACCATAGAAATGTGATGACAATAAACAGTTTGACAGCAAAGACAAAAATAAAAGTAAAGACTGGTAGAGGAAGGCTAAAACGCCTTAGGAAAGGGGAAAACAGCAAACGAAAGGAACCACACAGAGGAATACAAAAGACCATATAAGTGAAAGACAGAAGAGACGAGAACAATGGTTGTAGAAAGTAACAGATTTTTAATAAGATAAAACAATAGATACAGATGGATTTGTATGAATTTACATTGTTTGATATTTATTATAGCTTTAAATGTTAACATACATGTACCTCTGTTAGTAAAACACTAGACTGAAGTACGTACATATCTGTTAGAATCAATGTTGCTCCCTGCACATCTCTTTGGTACCTTGTGCCGTGGATGAACACACTCGGTCTCAATGCCATCACTATGTAAATTTACATCATAATTATTATTAAAAAAACGACTGCATATTATAATAAAATACATGAAATTTGTGAACGATTTTCATTTACTGTTTGATTGGGCAGTTCTTGTCAACAGTTTCCTTTATAAAATCCCATTAAATCATCAGACAACATCAGGTTCGGGGAGTAAATGAAAAAGCTGTCTTATGAGCTATTTTCATAGCCGGTATCTTTTTCCTGCTACCAAATGATTTGACTTTTTGTTTTCGTTAGACCGGGGTATTCTCAGTTTACTACTTTAAATGCTCTGCAGTATTTATCATATATAAGGGCATCAGTATCGAGGTTTTGTTGTACCAATCTACAGATAGTTGTAGTAATTATGTCAATAAACAAGGAAGTTATCATCTGGCAATAATGGAATAAAGTTACGACATGATATTATAACCATGACCATACAGAGGAAAATCTAGAGCATTGGTCAGATATAACTAAGGAGGGTTAATCAAATTCCGGACACTGACTCCTAAATGATAAATATGGATGCGGATATAGAAATAATACAGATAATAAAACTATCCCTTTCCATGACCTACTTTGAACGAAACATCAGGCGCCAGGTCGAACATTGGTTATGACTCATCCAGACGCAATGGGCTTTTGTCTCCAGTCCGTTAGCAATGCAATGGAAATCTGGTATTGGACCAGTCTCTAAGATAATAAAATTGAAATGAAATATTCCATTATGTATTGTATATTAGAACATAACAGTTCGATCCTGTAGTACAGCAAGACTTCTTGTTGTTAGTCTGGTTAGTTTTCGTACGGCTGTCAAATAATTAACGCGGTGTATTACAGGGGTGGGGGGTGGGGGGCGACACTTTATCACTAGCCCTTCACCTCTGGGTTACGAGTTCGAAACCTACGTGGGAGGTTTTTCTCCGGGTACTCCGGCTTTCCCCCACCTCCAAAACCTGGCACGTCCTTAAATGACCCTGGCTGTTAATAGGACGTTAAACAAAAACAAACAAAACAAACCAACCAATTGAACAGGGCCTTTGGATAATTTAATCGCATATTGTGTTTAAATGGTCATTATGAATATAGCTTCCGGTCTCAATGAATAAATGTAATACAACGCATATGAATTATACCTTTTCTAAATGTTTTGAAAAACGCTCCTGTTGGTGATACGGCATCACAAGGACGTTTTTCAAAATATTTAGAAAAGTTAGTCTATCCCAATGGTTTTAAAGGTGTAACAGAACGTGAACACACAGAAATGTTATTTTAAACCGACAGTTGGAATTCGTACCAAATCTATCTCCTTCAAGAAACCAAAATAGCTACATATTGCAATGTTTTACATGTTATAAGAAAAAATATACTGAACAATATTTGAATGTAATCCATATTATTTCTGAATAGGTTTATATATATGTATACTAGTATGATAGTACAATTATGAAGTCGACAATTAGATAAATTAATTTACCCTAATAATACGTTACATTTCTAAACATTATCTCAACCTTGATGCAATTACTGAAAGAAAAAAAAAGGACCATGGGGCCTGTATCGATCACCTGGTTGGATTTAACCATATGTCAAAATAATGTTCATGTTCAATTCCTTTTGTTTGTCAACCTCAAACAAAGTCCAGACTCTCTAAGTTTACATCATGCATTAATAACTTTATGACTAATAGTGATTTAAAGAAATTACTATTATTCCCCTATGGGGCCCCACCTCTTTGGTCCCTTTGGGGTCTTAGTCATCATTAATGCAAAATTTGTTTTGCTTTCTCAAAGGATGTTTCTGATGAAATTGGGTTTAATACATTCTTAACTTAATGACTAGCAGCGATTTAAAGGAATTATCTCTATTTCCCCTATTGCCCCCCCCCCCCCCCCCCCCTATGGCCCCTTGGGGGTCAGAGTCACCATTTATGCAAAATCTGTTCCCCTTCCCCTAAGGATGTTTCTGA
Source organism: Pecten maximus (assembly GCF_902652985.1). NCBI lineage: Eukaryota > Metazoa > Mollusca > Bivalvia > Pectinida > Pectinidae > Pecten > Pecten maximus. The sequence goes on from NC_047016.1 coordinate 5,558,427, forward strand.
CCAAATTGGGAACAAATCCATTCATAACTTTATGACTAGTAGCGATTTAAAGGCATTACCTCTATTTCCCCTATTGGGCCCCGCCCCTTTGGCCTCTTGAGGGTCAAAGTCACCACTGATGCAAAATCTGTTTCCCTTCCCGTAAGGATGTTTCCGACTAAATTGGGTTTAAATCCATTCATAACTTTATGACAAGTAGCGATTTAAAGGAATTGCCTCAATTTCCCCTATTGGGCCCCACCCCTCCGGCCCCTTTGGGGTCAGAGTCACCATTTATGCAAAATCTGTTCCCCTTCCCCTAAGGATGTTTCTGACCAAATTGGGAACAAATCCATTCATAACTTTATGACTAGTAGCGATTTAAAGGCATTACCTCTATTTCCCCTATTGGGCCCCGCCCCTTTGGCCTCTTGAGGGTCAAAGTCACCACTGATGCAAAATCTGTTTCCCTTCCCGTAAGGATGTTTCCGACTAAATTGGGTTTAAATCCATTCATAACTTTATGACAAGTAGCGATTTAAAGGAATTGCCTCAATTTCCCCTATTGGGCCCCACCCCTCCGGCCCCTTTGGGGTCAGAGTCACCATTTATGCAAAATCTGTTCCCCTCCACCCAAGGATGATTCTGACCAAATTTGGATCAAATCCATTCCTAACTTAATGACTAGCAGCGATTTTGAGGCATTACCTCTATTTCTCCTATTGGGCCCCGCCCCTCCGGCCCCTTGGGGGTCTAAGTCACCATTTATGCAAAATATGTTCCCATTCCCCCAAGGATGTTTCTGACCAAATTTGAATCAAATCCATTCATAACTTGATGACTAGTAGCAATTTAAAGGCATTACCTCTATTTTCCCTATTGGCCTTGCCGCTTTGGCCCCTTGGGGGTCAGAGTCTTCATTTTTGCAAAATCTGTTCCCCTTCCCCCAAGGACGTTTCTGACCAAATTGGGTAAAAATCTATTCAAAACTTTATGACAAGTAGCGATTTAGAGGCATTACCTCTATTTCCCCTATTGGGCCCCGCCTCTCCGGCCCCTTTAGGATCAGAGTCTGGGTGATGTTTCTGACCAAATTTAGCGATTTGAAGCAAATGTTGACGGACGACGGACGCCGCGCCATGAGATATGCTCAAAATCCAAAAAACATGTAATATGTAATTGCACAAGCAGCGTCTTAAATTAGCAAATACATATATATGTATATGCATACTATACTTATCTTTATGTGCCCTTATCTAATGACTTACCTGACACTTCAAGGAGAACAGAATATGCTATTCTGCAGCTTGGTTTGTAGCAACACTCATATCTCCCGCTGTCATGTATTTCCACATTTGGTATAATGGCGTGTATCGTTCTATTATCAACTACGGAAGTGTTGACTGCTGTCAATCTTTTGTACGTGTGTGTTATTCTTAGTAGTTGCAGGTCAGGTTCATTGCTTTCATCCCAGTTGTTAATACTGCAGCTTAGTTTAAAGGTCTCACCGACGTCCACACATTTGCCAACATTGGTTCTTATCTCTGAAAATAAGAAACAAAGCTTGATATTTTGACTGCACATACAGTCCAACCCGGTTATGACGAATTTCTGGGGACCCCTCAAATGTTTTCGTACTATACGGGTTTCGTATTATTTGGGGTCGTATTTCCAATGTGCAACACCATGTATGCTCGCACAGCACATGTACACTTTGAACATGGTTGTATACACACGTTTCATGTTACACTTTTCTCACTGAAAATAAACAAATTCGAATGTTAATTTAATTATTTAATATAACAAGAAATATCTTTAAAAAAGATAAACGGCATAGTTTTAATGCTAGTGGTTTTAATGTAAAACCGCTGGTAAAATAAATTAACGAACTAATTTTATTAATAAATGTGCAGTTTCAGCACGGATAACAAAACTATATCAGTTTGAATCATTTTTAGTGATAATAAGACTGCATTTGAATCAGGAATATGATTTTATTAATGTGCCATTTGAATAGATACATCCACTTAAACTGCGTGTCTGCATTTTGCATTTACCGCTACTTTGACCAATCACATACTCCATCTTGACCAGTAACGCCACCTGTCGCATCATATCCAGGAACAAAAGCAAATTATACGGCTATGCCGAAAAAAATATAATGTTTAAAACATTGTACATTGTAAGTGCCTGGCGTTCAGCCTTTGGTTATTTACAGTTGGCCTACCTATGCACAATGGACCTACAACGGCTACGTAATGTCATATCACGATCGCGCTAATCACGTTTTGCAGCTGCGAAATATTCACTGACCTGTGTTTGTTTGACTCCTTCCGAGCTGACCTTACTTACAAATATCTCCATATATAAGAGATTTTTGAAAACACCATCTTGAACGTCATTTTGATTGTTGTATATTACAGCTGTATACACTTTCTATAGAGCGTGTGGGTCGGTCTGAGACAAAAGTCATGAAAACTTACCTATGTCACACTTGGCTGACTCTGACTTTGACACTTCGTATTATGTGGGTTTAAAACAACACAAACAGTGGTCTAGGGACCCTGGCATGTCTGTGTATTACCCGGGTTTTCGACGTAACCGCTCCGTATTAAGTGGGTAAACAATATAAGCACATTGTGCACGGTTTGCAGGGGATTTGATGTTCATTCGTATAAAGCGAGTTTTTGTATAATCAGAGTTTGTATTAAGTGGGTTGGACTGCATATCTACTCTACAATTCAGAATCTTTACATATATTTTGAATTTAGAGCTAAATACTTTGTTTTTGATTATGATTATATTCCATTTAGCTTCATTGCAAGCCTGTCGCATCAGTCATTGTCTCAATATTAATGTATGATCGTCATCAACAAGGATGGGACACCAGGTAGTTTACGATTAATAAGTGTTTATCAATGCCTTATTTTTCCATACATGTGTTTATGATGTAGAGTGGAATCTGAGAACTATATTCTATATATGTACCGTAATCTCCTGTGTCCGCGAATTAAAACATTAGAAAATGCCAACTGTTGAGTATCTGATAAAGAGGTCTATCTGACAATTTGTTTTCGAAAAATCACCAAAACTGCGAGCTACACGACATTTGTCAAATCCAAGTTGACTTTTTGTGTTTCTCTGTTGTTCACGTGTCAAGACAATGCATGTCAACCGTGAAAGCTAAACACAATACGGCAGGGCATTCGCCTGATAGTGAAATTGTACTTTATTACGAAACCTGCGGACAATGTACCGAAGCGAGCTATATATAGACCATAAAAGAAAAACCCAATATTTCTGCTGCTGCAGGCAATCTTACGTAGCTGCCAAATCAAACGGAAGGGCAATACACAGGAAATTACAGTACTTGTCTCTGGTATAAGTAACAACAATTTCTCTATTCCTGTGGTGAAGTCTATAAGTCCACGGACGATTTATTCTTATATTAGCCCATATTGAAAAAGTGTGCTTCTCATATAATTTCCGTTAAAGACCGTGTAATATGTGTTCTATAAATAATTCAATCCTAACACTGACCGTCCAAGGACATATTTTAATAAAGTGTATGTGATTTCTTACCGACGTCAGCACCATCACTGAAACCCTGATTCACCACCATCAGCAATATTACGACGTACCGCAGCCTCCCATATATGGCATCAATAGGAGCGGTGAAGAAATGTAAGCTACTGGATATACAAAGGTATTTTTCAAATAATTAACTATCCTTAGTACGACGTTGGATATTTCTAATATAATATGTTCCTTGCATGAAATGACGAGAGTCAAATGTTTAAATCATTGATTTTTTTTTTATAATAATTATACGAATTCTAACAGAACATTCTACAATGTCGAAATAATTAACACGACACATTTTGCATTTTCCTCTGAACAATGCCTTAGAAATGCAGCCATCATTTTCAATAAATATAAATATTTTGCACCAGCGAAAACATATAATCCCTATGACGATTTTAGTGCGTTCTGTTTGTGAAATGATAAGCAATTGTGTTAAGATCACACGTTAGTGTTAGTGCCAATCGGGTTGTGTTAACCTCATAACATGTGTGCACGAAAACAAAGCATAGATTGATTGAGGGCATGGCATAGATTGCAAAACAAAAAGCCCGAAGGGCCTGTATCGCTCACCTGAATATTGCAGTAGTTATGGTAAAACACTCAACATTTCTATTGATGAAGAAGGATTTCAAAGAATTTGGTGTATTTCCCCAAATGAGCTCCGACCCTCAGGTCAGTCATAGTTTATACAAAATAGGTTCTCCGTCACACAATGATGCTTCCGACCAAATATGGATCAAAACCTTTCATTCCTGCAGAAGAGGGGATTTTAAAGAATTTGCTATAATACCTCTATAGGACATCACCCACCTCTGTACAAAATCGTTCCTCTTCAACAAAGGATGTTTCAGCCCAAATAAAGATAAAATGCTTTTATTCACATAGAAGAATGATTTTACAGAATTTGTTGTATTTCCCAAATCGGTCCCGCCCTCAGCTTCCTAGGGATTCAGGCCCTTTGTTTATGCCAAATTGGTTTTCTGTCACCCAAGGATGCTTTAGAACATATTTGGGCAGAATCCACTGAGTCATTTATGACAAGTACGTATTGTTTAGGAAAAGTTGCCGACTGACAACGCACGCTACGCCACGCATAGTCTTGCCTTTCGAGTCTTGAAGCTAAAAATAGCAAGCAAACCTGTTCTCACTGCAGAGAGTTTGATTTACAGGCGATATCACTAAAACCCTAAAGTATGCATTTATTGGTCTATATCATAATCTTTCAAATGTTACTCCTGATACGGGGTCCAACCGAGGTTGTTAAAACTCGAGAGAACCGCTACCGCGGAATAACTAATGGTGTAGATAATAGTAGTAATTTTTTTTTTCTGTGTTTTTTTCTTCTTTTGTTTGTGTATGTGTGTTAGGAATGGGTTTGAGGGGTTATAAACATTTTGTAAATACGGAGTGTTTCTAAGAATATTTAATCCAATTCTTCAATAACATAACCACAACAACAAAAACGGATAAGAACAGTAAGCTTCCGGATGTACTTTGTGTAAGGTAACCTTTATGTGTACAATATCTCACTGATATATTTTTTTTATTAATTCGTGTTTTCTGATTATTTGGTTTTATTTCATTTTATGTTATGATTATTTTTATTATTATTATTTTTTATCTTTTTGAGACTTTTTTTATTTGATATGTAATCCATCAATATTTACACAAGTTTATAAAACGTTTAAGGGGATGCTCACATACTATCACGTTTTTAATGTGAATATTTGTTTGGTTGTTTGTTGAGGGATTTTTTTAGCGAATGTTTGGTGAAAATTCACTATGCTGACAAAGCGGGACACGCGAGACATGAAATTACATAAACGTGTAATTTTTGTTAATGTATACCTTCAATATCTTCTTAGTTGATACCTGTGGTTCTATAACATTCATTATTTGTGTGATTCGCTATTATTCTTATATAATGAGACAGAAAAATTTATCTTCAGTTTCGAATAGAAGACTCCAGAAAAAAGGGTAATAGATTAACGGCAATTATGATCGATGGATGGATTGATCGATTGGATAGATAGATATATAGACAGACAGACAGACAGACAGACAGACAGACAAGGTATGATGTCTTTTTTCAATACAACATTGGCATGCATAACTTTTCAATTAATGTATCTTAAGGAAACTGAAATATACTGTATATTTATATATCTTTATATTGTGCGTATCATCCACATTCGCTGATTCGTGTAATATAATTTAATCATTTCGATTTTCAAAAGTTCAGCATATTCAATACTTCAATACAAGATCTCTAGTTCAAGAGCTTGTTTGTTTGTTTGTTTTCATCTCATTATTGTTTTTCCGTAAGTGATCATTCTACCATGTCATCCTAGTTTTTTTCTATCATGTCCCTGGCACTAACACTATTTTCTTAACTGCATTTAAATTTGATATTTATACTAGTGTACATTTACTAGTTGTCATTAGGATCAGACCCGTAAGTTAACGCGTCGTATATTATTTACTTATCAGTAAAGTAGACCACGATGAAAGCCATTAAACATTGTCCAGGATATGTTATTTTCATAGTTCATTGTTTAATTTCTTGCAAGAGTTTAGATATATGACAGGTACAGCATATATTTTTGAAACCAAATCCACGAGGAAATGATAGTTAGTTGACATGCATGTATACTTACCTGTTAAACTCGACAGCTCCGAATGTTGGATACATTACGGAAAACTTCTGGGACAACGACCCATTGACAAATACAGAGTTAAGATCATGCTGACTTTAATATGGATGTGTATTATATATGTACCGTTAAATATCACTCCAAGTACTTAATCCGTCAAACACTTAAACTCACGTAAATTATAAGCTGCTTTTTACTGTATTATCTGAAAGGAAAAGGATTTCCTGTGTCGTATTTGTTACTTTCTAAACTCGAATTTCTAATTTTGGAACGAACACAATTTTTTTTTTTAAATTATCCAAGAATTTGAAAAAAGGACTAGATTAGTTAGGCTGTTGGTCTATTGGTGTTTGCTGCTTTCATCTGAGTTTGGTCATTTGGGAACAGACATGTGTGGACACATTACTTGGCTGGACAAGCATTGAATGATATATTGTATATTAATAGAAAAATGAAAATAAATTCTAGTGCGAATTTATAGTATGGGTAGTAGTATGCTGGTACACAGAATTTTTATTATTAGATTTGTATGCTTGATGTTAATACAATGTATTTGAAAGCAACGGGGATTTATACCCGATATTATACGTATATTAAAATAAATTGATAAACTAACCAAGAATGTTTTCTCTTCCACATCAAACACACCTTGCAAGAATTTGCAAGAAGTAAATATCAACTTCAGAATGTCATTCAATATCCTACAAGAATTACTTATATATTAGCAACTGTTATTGACATACTTTATGTAAACAAACTCGACATAGTACAGAGTTCGGAAGTTTTATCACCACTTTGTAGTGATCACGGTCCTATTGTTATGAATTTCTGTCTTAAAGTATTTTAAGTATAATCATTTGTAAAAGAAGTTTTTTTAATTTTATGAGGGGAATGAATAAAGATGTCTTTTAGCAATCGATTTTAATACGTTAAATGGAACTACTGATACTGTTAATGAGATAAATAGTGTATTATAAATCAAATGAACTTGCTTACTGAAAAGTATATACCATGTAAAGTAATAAGAATGATAAACCATAGATGGCTAATGAAATAATAACCTAGAATGGAAAAAGAAATAGACTTAATAAAATAGCCAAACAAACCAATAAAGTTAATGACTGGTATACATTTAGAATGTTGAGAAATACTGTAATTGTCCTTTTTCAAACAGATTAAGATACACAGCTTATGAAACTTCAAACTCTCTTTGAAGAAATATTCATTATATGACAGTTTTGATGGTAACATATAACTTGGGTCCTAACAATGGAAAAATGTCTTTATAAAGGTATCAATAGGACAGAAGGAAATGCATGGTTAGAAAGTATGTCAAAGATAACGATTTTTTTTCTTCATATTTACGTCCATTCATTATAAGCTTGTCATATCACCTATGGAAACTAGCTGTGAAATATTCCAGTATTACATATACATATATTCCTTGTATTCTTAGAGTATGTACAAGTTCTCTCCTAATGAATAACATGCAATTATGTCATTACTGTGGTATTTTACAATGTACATAATGATACTATAACAAATATAATTCTTCACGATGGTAAAACGACATATGTTCGAGACGAATTGTGGTGTCATAGAAGTTATATGACACAACCAATATGATATTTAAGAGTCTGGCGTTTCGATGACTACAATTTCACCTTCATCAGACTAATGAACAATGTGAAGCGTACCAGCACTGTCTGATGTAGTGTCCGAGATGGTAAAAGATTTACTGATAGACTGGGTGAGATAATCAGTGTAAATTGTTATTGTTATGTGTTATTTCAAGTGTGAGAGTATGACATGTGTAACATATGTCAGTTGTTAGGTGAGTGAAAGCCCCCTGTGTGGGGACATTGTTTATATTTTGAAGACTGACCCCCAAGGTCCCAACCTTGGCAGCATTCCAATGTATACATGTTCTGGGGGAGTAAGCGTTTGTGTTAAATAAATGTGATTTTGCTTTTGTTTCTTGTCTTGATCTTCTGTGACGATGGTTTCACATCTGTTGAGCAGAGTTCGTACGACGCCCAACTTCTGGTGAACTGCTGTCATATTTACTCGAGGAAAATGTTCCAGAGTTGTGGTGTCATTTAATCAAAAATATGGGATAAATTTCTTTATATCTCTACACGATTCATCAGACCATCATTTAACTAATATTTTACTAGGAAGTTCATTAACTATGACTTGTCAAAAGAAGATATTGAATATTTATCACTTATAAATAAGTATCCAGTTCCTTTTTACTTGTAAAATAACTGTGTACAATTATATTATCCTAGTCTACATGTTGTTTGTACTTTAATATTCTGTTTATGAAATCTTCATTATTTGGAGGAAATAAAAAGAATAATCATACCAAATACTTAATCCTTCCCATCCGTATCCACACTTAAACGCTAAGCTGCTTTTTAACTGTGTAATATGTAAGGAAAGGGAGGTCCCTTGAAATGAATATTAGTTGTGCTAAAGTTAACGCGGTGAAGTAATTTGTAATGCCAGAATGGAATAATGCCCTCTAACGTGCAATTATATCTGTTTTTCATATCTCGCCATGCTGGATATGTAAGACAGCTTTTCAAGAAAAGTCTATCGTACATTTAGTAGCATTTCATGATATTGTCACTTAACTCCACAAAGATGTGTATAACCAAACATTTAATCATTCTCACAATTCCATCATATTTGTTTAATGAAAAATGCTAATACAATTCACAGCCATATGTACCTAAACGTCGTTCGCCTGTCTTTGAAAAGAAATCTCTAGTCGCGTGAACGAAAATCATAGAGCAATAATTTGTTATGCCCAAAATAAGATAAAATCAAATACAAAAATGTAATTCAATCAAGGTATAATTACCAAGGTAATGTATTTCTATTACTAATCTAGGAGTCCATACAAAAACGTGAAGACGTATTAAGGTGGCATTGTATTGTACATGTGGTTTCACGTACCAATGACCTTATTAAGGATGGAATTTCACAACATAACATGCTGTCTGGATATGAGATGAAATTCTACAACATAACATATTGTATGAATATCAGATTGAATTTGACAACATAACACGTTGTATGAATATGAGATGGAATTTCAAAATATAACATGCTGTATGGATATGTCGTGTTAAAGTTTGGTTCTCTTTGGATATACAGACATCGGGGGAATATCTATGGAGATATTTTGATTAAGTGTAGTGAACTAGGAAATAGACAAGTTTTATATGTTATGTGTTCAAAGTTACCTAGAGTAGTTAAAGCTATACGCTATAGTCAGCCAAATCTATTCGAGTTGCTTCCCTTAGATCAGTAGTTAATTAACCCGTTTTAGGTTTACACCCTTCATTCTATATCAAGGTAAAATATAACCAAACGGTAGAACCTGAAAGTCAGTCGTTATTAGGTAGCACACGGTCCGTGGGACCAGTGGTCAGTGCCTAGGGCTATATTTGGAAATGACGAGATAGGGGTTTAGATACGCCCATATTTCGGGTTAAAGGTCAGGATTGGTCAATTGACCACATCCTCAATTCATACATATTAATTAACCCTTAGGGGATATAAAAAGACTTGCGCGTTTTGCATAAGGAGTTCTCCAGCAGCTTTCAGTCTAAACGGACTTAGTGCCGTTTGGATGTACATATTTAGGATGTGAGGACTTAGTTTTGTTTAAATGTGTGTGAACTGTTAAGTGTGAATGCGCCGGCGATAGTGTGGAAGATGGATGAAACTTCATTGGATTGTATTGTACCTTCGGGATTTTCCTGTGGATTAATAAATATAAGTAAACTTTATATCCAGTGTTGAATTATGTTTATCACACCACAACCATCCCAAAACGAACTTTCACGTCCCGTGTCCATGGAGAGCGGACGTTACAATTGGTGGCAGCAGCGGTGGGATGGTTTTAAAATGTGGTTGTGATAAACTGTAACTAACACTATGGATGTTTGAATTCTACGAAAAACTGCGATGTCTTTCGTTCGACGGAGTTTGGTACGATTGGATTCATACAACTCGTCAAATCCTGTAGTGCTATCGAGAGCACGAAAACTGTGTGTTTTAAGTCCGTTACTCTTAATTTACAAAGGAACGGCATATATTCGGAAACTTTGTTCGGAAATGGATTTTAACCCTAGAAGCGCTTGCCTCGAGCTTGTGGATTTATCTCCGCTACCCACATCATATAGTTGTGTGTTTCACAAAGAAATGTTGAGTAATGGAACGTTTTGACTGTGTGTTTAGCAGTTGTGTTCTCTATTATATTGAAGTTGTAATGAGAGATCTATTTACTCGGGATATGATGCAGGACACAGGTCTGGGATTTTCGGAGGATATTTACCCTCGGGAAGCTGAGGATTTTTCTAGTGGTTTCCGAGTTACTATGGAAGTTAACTCATTGTGTTTTCTCGCGTTGATAGTGCCTAACGGAGAAGTATTTAGGAAATTAAAAATGAATATTTTCGCTACTTGGAAGTTAAAATCCGACAATTTTCCGGGATTATATACAGGATATATACAGGACATGTATAGGAAATTTTATCCAATGAACAGTGAGTACATTTAAAAATCATCGAAATATTGTTGAATAACGGTTATAAAAGCTGTGACGGTGTCAAAGAACTTTCGGATTGCTAAATAAAATGATTAAGCATTTTAGACAAATGTTTTTGACCATTTAGGAAACTATGATCGTTCATAGATTTTGACGACTCTCAGAATAAGTAGTAAAATGAGCAGGAACTTGATCAGTGTATCGTGTGTCAGTCCTAGATTCGGGAAGGCTCAAATCAGGGAATAACCAAAGTCAAGTATCGCCAATTTCTGGACCTAAGACAGTAAGGTTGATGGGGTCGACCATACGGGGAAAGCGAACGGTGGTGCTAAAACAGACATTGGGAGAAAGTGGAAAAGTTTAAAATCTTCCGCGCAAAGTCGCAGACAGGAAGATGTGAAAGCTAAATTCGTGATGTTCGAAGCAACGCGAATAGGAAGTTGATAGCAAAATAGCCGTTAACTTAATTGGAAATTAGACTCTGGGGCCAGGAGTAATTCCATGATGGAAACATCTTTTGGCGTATCATCGAATACAATGTAACACCAGAAGAACGCCCTGTGTTAGTACCGTTTCGCACGCGATTTGAAACTACTTATGTCATGGAGAAATGTGCATTATTCAGAAATTGTGAAAATGTGGAATTGAAGAGACAAGTTTTAGCTCGTGGTTTTGGTATAGAAAATGAAGAATTCCTGGAGAATATGTGTTAACATAGCAGATGATGTGTATCCTACACGTATTTGGTCGTATAGATGATATTTGGTCGCATTCAGTGGAGCTGTGGTTTAATTCGCTTGTATTTGTTAATTTGACTCTTTTCATCGATGTCAGATTAATGAGCCAAGTCCGCGTTCGTTACGTCTTAGCTAGTGAGGATGATATTTGTACATGTAGATGATTTTGGACTTTGAATAGTGCCAATCATGTGTCCAGGATGGAGTAGGCGCTAAGTGGAAGCTAGTGCATATAATACTATATATATGGTGCTTCATCTGGACAATAATTGTGTACGCGAAGGATTTTAAACAGTTTTGGTATAGTTTGACCGCTGTTTGGTAGCCTTGATATCGCGCGAAATTTAAGGCGAATAATGCAACTTCTTGTACAATGAAGTTTAGATCCTAGGACAGGTGGTTTCTCAGGATAGCATTGGAACTCCTTCGAAAATCGCGGCAGTTGAAGCGATGTTGCTCCAGTTTTGTATATTACCGAGTTACAGCTATAGAGTGTTAGATCTCGGAATTGCGTCAAATTATCGGAAATTCATGTTCGGTTTCGCACTAATAGCGAAATGTCTGCGTGACCTCGCCAGGAAATGGTGTTTAAGTGGTCAAATTATGGACTAAGGAATGCTCAGTGTATGTTCGCATTCAACGAACTGGAATAACGACATATCTGCTCCGATTCTCGGATATCCAAGCTTGGAAAGTGGAATTTATATTCTTTACACGGATGCTAGTAACTTTGTCACATTTAATTGTAAACTCTGGATTTACATTAAGATAAGTGAAAATTAATGTTTTTCAAAGGACATATACTGGAAACAATATTCAATTCGAACTCAGTAATAATTCGAATTAACTCGGTAAACGTGTTCACAAAGTTTACCAATCATTCAGTACGGCACGGAAAACGGTAGCTATATTCATGACCAAAATGTGTTATGATATTGGAGATAAAATACGCAGATTCCAACATTAAATAATAGTGGGAACTAAGGCTAAGTTAGCCCGTGATTGGACCGGACCGTGGACAGTAGTCGCACGGATTAGTGTGTGTTATTTAGAATTCGTTACTCCGGAAGATCAGAGCCAGTTGTAATACACAGTGGCAATTTGAAGCCTTACGGAGGTACACGTACTGGGGACAGCGCGACCGACCCCAGCACAGCGGGAGCTTCCACCCCTACCAATAATTTACCTAAGCGTTTGGACTCGCCAGGTCCAACGACTGACCAGAAGTGGACACCCCTCGTTGTCAGGACAACGCGAACTGGGCGAGCCATCGAAACTTAGAGACCTCAGTTTTAAACTTCAAAGGACTTACGAAGATCATCGACTATTGCCCTTTATGGACGCATGCCCAGTGGGGATGAAGATTGGATTACGTAGTTATCATCGACATAATTATTGCCCTATATGGACGCAGGCCCCTGGGGGGATGAAGAATGGATTTTGTTTTGAATCGGTAAAGATTTCAACTTTGTGAAGTGACTCACTGACTGAACTTATCTAATCCAAAAAGTGATGTTCGTTTTGGATCATTACCAGAGAAAGAATAAAGTTTTGTGAATCGCGAACATTCAGGACTTTTAAAGGATTATTAACTTTTTAATAGGAACTGTGCAAAATGATCAAGGGATTTAAACGTTGATACTTTGATCTGATGTTTGAACTGTGATATTAATTCAAACTTTAGACTTAGATTAGAACATTTAGTGAAATACGGAAATTCGTTACTTTTGGATTTGTAACTTTGAAATGGACTGAATTATGCAGAATTACCAAAGGATTATTACGTGCGTTGATACTTTACAGTGACATTATATAACTGAACTTTGTGATATCAAAAAGTGACTTAAAGTAATTTCCGATGGATATATTATTTAGGACAAACACACTAACTGTGATTATTAGTTATTGTTTCCGTGGATCACATTTATACATGTGATTTTTTTGGAATTTATTTCACTGTGTCAAAGGTAATGTACGAATAGCATGTTCATTAATATTATAGTTGTGAGTATTGCCTCCAATGTTAGATTTCTATCTTAGATGTAACTCAAATTAAGGGTTATGGGTGGATTTTATCTCAATATTGTTGTATATCGTATTAGTGGATACGTATACTTGGGGGTTTGGACGTTACAACTAAACCATACATATATTTGTTATTTCATATCAGAAATATACTTGAAAAATGATACTCGATTGTGTCCGTGTAGCCAAATAGGTAGGGGATCGATGTAAAATCGAGAATTTATATACAGTCTGATGACGTTTTATGTGTGCAGGGGTATAACGTGTGATAAAGATGTAGGTGTATACGAAGAGTACGAGTTGTTGTATGTTTTTGTAGAAGGTACATTTTTGAAACGTTACGGTAAACTAGTAAAATGTATGTTAATATTTTGGTAGACATTAATTTTACGATGTTTGTTTGAACTTTGCGGATATATAGCCGCCAGGAGCTCGTAAGCGATCGATGTTAGCTATAGGCTTGTAAACATTATTTTTATTACGCAAAGAAGTTTTAGTGCCAAAACCTTTTTAATGCGTGTAGAATGTCAGGCAGTAATATTTGACATTGAAGTTTAGACTCGTACATGTCGTAAGAAAAGTTTTGTTAATGCAAACGCAAAATGGTATTTTAATATGTTTTATGTTTTCACGTTAGAATAGATAGATTGCTTTTGTTACGAAAACTATTAACTATGTATGACGTTTGTGGGGACACAAACTCTTCGAAAGAACGGGGTTGTGTAGTGAACTAGGAAATAGACAAGTTTTATATGTTATGTGTTCAAAGTTACCTAGAGTAGTTAAAGCTATACGCTATAGTCAGCCAAATCTATTCGAGTTGCTTCCCTTAGATCAGTAGTTAATTAACCCGTTTTAGGTTTACACCCTTCATTCTATATCAAGGTAAAATATAACCAAACGGTAGAACCTGAAAGTCAGTCGTTATTAGGTAGCACACGGTCCGTGGGACCAGTGGTCAGTGCCTAGGGCTATATTTGGAAATGACGAGATAGGGGTTTAGATACGCCCATATTTCGGGTTAAAGGTCAGGATTGGTCAATTGACCACATCCTCAATTCATACATATTAATTAACCCTTAGGGGATATAAAAAGACTTGCGCGTTTTGCATAAGGAGTTCTCCAGCAGCTTTCAGTCTAAACGGACTTAGTGCCGTTTGGATGTACATATTTAGGATGTGAGGACTTAGTTTTGTTTAAATGTGTGTGAACTGTTAAGTGTGAATGCGCCGGCGATAGTGTGGAAGATGGATGAAACTTCATTGGATTGTATTGTACCTTCGGGATTTTCCTGTGGATTAATAAATATAAGTAAACTTTATATCCAGTGTTGAATTATAAGTTTATATCATTTTTATATATTTTCTGATTGCGAAAATTGTTAAATTCATAATGTGATATTGGATTCTTTACTTTATGTATATGAATGGTAGGAATGATATCATAACTGTAAAAAATCATAACAATCGTTCCTTCAATTGTTAGAACTAATATTCCTGTTCGGATTTGGACAAGATACAAGCATGAGACGACTGTCTGATATTACTAAATCCAATTTGATGAAAATATACCAGTGAAGAGAATGATTTGTTCTTCCTTTGTCTGATACAAAACGGGTACCTGTCCCTAACATATTCCTCTCTATGGGTTATGTTTGCACTTCTCCTTCTCTGTGTAAATTATTATATGTCCGAGCCTTTATTTCACATGAACCTAAATATGTTTATTTATGTCATATTGAAATTTAAGAATAGAATAGTGGCGGTGTGGTTTTTAAAACTTGGTAAACCAATGTGTATTCATTCGCGTCGGATCACACTCGCAGGTAACGATGGACTGTGCGGATGGATGTATTTACATGTTTTCTTTCGTCCTAGAGAGATGTTCAACCCATAATTTTCAAGTTTCTGTTTCCACTCTCATCATGTCTGCTTTCGTTTCCATTTTTAGATACATTGTGGGCCCATTTATAGGATTTCCATCTTCTCCAAAGAATGCACAACTATCAAAGTCAAAATCTGACAATACGCGCGCTATCGTTGTCATTAACATACATGACTGTTTTGTTTTTCATGGTGTGTACTTTGGTAGTTTTTCTGCTGAAGGGGGAGTGTTATAAGGCATGCTCCACGCGAGTGGAGAGATGGGAAGTGGTCTGTGGCAGTTTGACCGTGGTCTTTGCGGTGTGACAGGCGGGTCTCGAATAGCACTGGTAGGTGACAGTTTAATCGGCGTCGATGTCAGGTTTACTCTGGCACCACTGGAAGTAAAATTACGTGTACAAAATTTTAGCATCGACAAGCAATCATGGTGTGGATATAAAATTATGTTTCAGAGTTTATGTACAGTATGCACATTATACTACATTACTGAAACAAATTAATGGTAAAAACAATTCCTTCGTGGAAGAAAACAAAATGCCGACAAACCTGTAGCACTGCATAAACGAGTCATCGGAAGATTTATATCCGGATGCATTGAAAATTTCCTCTTCCGAACTGCTACTTTCACTTTCGCTGTCGATTGAAAAGTTGTTGGATTCGTCTAATCTGAATGAACAAACATGAAAATGTCATTTTGATATACGTGTTGTATGGATGACGTGAACAATTAGAGTAATGGTGAAATCATCAAGTAGATTGGAGTACAATCCGATGTTTTATTGATAAGCCAGCTACAAATCCGACGATAAAATCATATCGATCTTTTAGACTTATAAATACGATGTTTTTTTTCTGGTTATCCTTTGGGTCGGTGTTACTTACACACTGACCACGTAATGCGAATCTTTGCTAAGTTTTCGCGGGTTGTGGAGCTGTGACAATCTTACGTACACTGGACCTGGGCGAGACTTCTCCTTCATAGAACATAAACTCAGCTCGGTCAAATCTATACATCGCTTCCGTCTGAAATGATTGAAAAAGCTTCAATTTTACTGATTTACCTTACACTTTATCCTAGGCACCATATAAATTTGAATAATGGTTTACTCTTCAGATATTCGATGCCCTGGCAGTTATCAAATTGGAGATCGGAGCACTATCCCACTATAGCACTGGGTACCCTGCAGGCAAGGTGTAAGAATTATACTTGCTGAAAAGTGTTACTATGTTTAGAGTCAATATGTGGTTACATGTACCTGTAGTATCGCCTGGTTAGTCTCCACACCAGCAAACTCAGCACTAGTATAGACAGGCTCGCAAGAGCTCCTAGACCGGCGCCCAACCATAAGGCCGAGTCTGGGATAATAAAACAGGATATAGTGTTAGTATTGGTTAAACCATAGTTTACGAATTCTTCAGGATATCACCCACAAGGCACGGAGTGCCGCGTGGGTTATACCTGAAGAACTCGTAAACTATAGTGTAACCTACTTGTATCATAGATGTGACATATTTCTTTCATCGAGAACAATGTTCAATTATCTACAATGTTAAAATGTACACTGGGCTAGCATGGGAATCTTTCACTCCTGGGTTGGTGACGCCTACTTTATTCTGATTGGCTACTGATTCTGTTAATCCAGAGTTGATGATACACATTGACACGCCTATTTGAAAATGATTGGCTATTTCTTATGTCAAACATGAGTTGGTTTTGATCTTTGATTTATCATTCTTTTTATCAAATTTTGGATTACATAATTAGCCACCCACTCACATTTTTATGCCAAGCACGCTGATTTAAATTTGAGATTTTGTAAAGAATTTTGATTTTGATTGTCTCAATGACTTTGATGACTTGAACGACGTTACTCTGTCACAAGTTCTTGACAGATATGAAATTTCTGAAAGTTTGGATTTAGGCCTAGATGACTATTCCTTTGGAAGTTTTAACGTGGAATTACCCAAAGAAGGACCGGAACCCACGGAAAACACATAATCACGTTTCGGACCGCCCGTTGATTCGAAATATATACGGGACTTTAAAATTCAAAGGAAAACAGAAATACGAGAAAAACACAAACTGGGCAAAACGTGCATGGGACAAATGGACAAAAAGCAGAGGAGA
The DNA here is from genome assembly GCF_902652985.1 of Pecten maximus. Lineage (NCBI taxonomy): Eukaryota > Metazoa > Mollusca > Bivalvia > Pectinida > Pectinidae > Pecten > Pecten maximus. The sequence continues at coordinate 5,575,983 of NC_047016.1, forward strand.
TGTCCCTGGCCTTCTTACCATGAATGATTTACAGATGAACCATTATCTATCATGCTTTGTGATAGAATGTCGGCGGCAGGACGGAACAGAATATCCAGGTAACAGTCTTTACCAACTGGTATCAGGAGTACTGAGATATTTAAGAGAAAATGGTGTGATCAGCATGAACTATTTGGATACAGGAGATTTAAGATTCCAGGGTTTTCGGAAAACGCTGGACGCAAGGATGAAAGATTTGACATCGTGTGGAATCGGTGGTAGGAAAAAGGAAGCTGATCCAATTTCTCCGGAAAATGAAAACGTATTGTGGGAAAAAGAACAGTTAGGGGGTAAGTCGTCCCAATCTTTGTTAAACACTGTCTTTAATTACAAGTAAAATATAATAATTCTTGGTGTATTTTGTGGTATAGATGTGTAGTTGTAGAATAAAGATGAAGTCGTTGATCGGTGGTTCCTTTGTTTTATTGATGCGGGTGGGTATATGATGTGTCCGTTCGCAGACGGCTATAAGAGCGACAATAGTTTCAATGGAAGGCTACTCCTTTATAATGATCATCATGTGCATTGGCCAGACAGATTTCCCCTAACTTAATATGGTTATGGGGTTCGTGACCTGAAGTCTACATGTAAACACCACATTAATTATAACTACAAGAAGATAATCGGATACAACCAGTATTACATGAACATGGTATAGATAACATCCAAGTTGTTTAGAGAACCGAGGTCTATCTAATTACTGGCAAATTAACTAACATGTGTACATGTAGATATGATTATTTAGGTTCTATGTATAATTATATAAACTTTTACTGAAAACATTACAGTACATTTCGTTTCTATGCAATTTAAAAGATTTCAAATTAGATATAATTTGACATCAACCGTAAGCAAAATAGTCGAAATTAACACTTATTTTGAACAGGTAAATTTAACAGGTTAAATCAAAACTATGTAGAATTGTAAACTATTTGGTTTGCGTGGAATGGATGAACATCGTGAATTATGCGGTGAACAATTTGTGTTGGGGGCAGACGAGTTGGGAACTTTTATTGAATTTCAAGGTAGAACGTCAAAAAACTTTGCTGGCGTGTTAAATCAAAGAAAGATACAGCCAAAATGTGTGAAACATTATTCTGAGGCGAGAAGCGACCGGTCAGTCACTTTATGATCTATATGAACTTTATCTCGAAAAGGTTGGAAAAACGGGAACATTCTATAAGCGCCCGATTCAGGGAAAAGAAATGAAATTTTCCAGTCAGGTTGTCGGTGTTAACAAACTCTCGACGATTGTTAAAACGATGTGTACAAAAGCGGGGATCCAAGGAAACTTTTCCAATCATTCCGGGAAAAGAACCTGTGCCACATCACTATTCCAGAGCGGAGTAGACGAACAACTTATTATGCAACGAACTGGCCACAGGAGCACTGCAGTACGGAATTATAAGAGAACATCTTCTACACAGGAAAAGGAAATAAGTTCCCTCCTAGAACCTCCATCTAACATTGTAAAATGTATTTTCAGGATGCTCTGAGCGTTTTTGGAGCCAGTGACACAAATGAAATAAAGACTGAGATCACAGGTACGTCTAAAAGCAATGAATTAAACCTTCATGATTGTACAGTGACAATCAGTTTGAAGTGATTTGTTAAAATTGCACTGAAATAGCAATGCTCAAAGTTATTAAAATTAAATGTATCGAAAAAAAAACTGGAAAATGTGTGTTTGTTTTTAAAAGTACATGGCAACCTATTTCCCAGACAGCTTGTTACACAGTGTTATACAGTACATGATGTACTGGGGTCATTTTGCAACAGTGTATAATTACAATACTGGGAAATAGGTCATAATAAGAACCCATGTTCTTACTAGATAAAAACATGGGTTCTTACTGGAAGAGGTCAGCTCTTCATAATATAGTCCAAGGACAAGATGAATGAAATATGACACATCTATGATACAATTGATATAGGATTTGTTTTCATTTCATCCTTCAAAATAACTCAACACGCAATATTACAATTAAAATTCTCGTCGTGACATTTCATTTGACAACAAAGTTAACGATCCGTGTAAAATCTCTTTACAAATAAACAAGTATATATGACGACTGTCTTTGACGAATATATAAACTATAATCTTGAATCGGTGACGATATTTTTTTTTCGTTTTGTATCTGACAATTTATTTGACCTATAGTACAGTAATAGGACTAAGAGCTCAGACAAAACATACTTTGTCTAAAAACAAGCAACGCTAGAAGGAAGGCTGCCAATGTAAAAAAAAAAAAAATGTTTCATTGGCGGCTCGCTAAGAGATTCAAAAAAAGTTTCCCCTCGTTTAATCTGTAGTGTGGTTAATGTTTTCTGGTAAGCAGGTTTGCAGCTCCTACCGTTCCCTCGTAGTCCGGTTTTGAACGAGTCAATTAGTTCAGAGATAGAATCTGTGTCGACTGTTGCCAGCGTAATACTGGTAGCTAAAACACACTTTTCCCGATTTTTTTTTTGTTTAAAAATAGAACAGTGAATCATTTATCTTTAATTATATATCCTCATACAAAACTTTACGAAAATTTAGAATGCATGGCTTGTCGATCCTGTTAATTACTGTGAAATCAGGTGACAGTTCGGCATACAGTGAACAATACCTACCATGAACGTCAATTAGCGGTTTTCCCTGAAACATCCCAGAACTCGTTAAGGTTGTATTTCGCGCTACGTGAAATTTGTTTTGTGTCGTCAGAACTTTTTGTGTAGTGTTGTCAACAGTGTTCCTGTTGTACGATATATCCACTACGCCATGGCTATTGACACTCCATGCGGAGTTAGGGACAGACGGCTTCGCCTCCACAATGTTATGCTCTTCCACGCTGGCATGCCACATACTTGGTTCTTCATCTAGGCTACCCAGTTTCTCTAGCAGCTGTCGAATCTGTTCAACTCTTTCAACTGATTCGATTCCTGTGGAAGAAATGTGATTTTCTGAAAGCATGAACAAAAATTCCAACTTTTGACCTGAACAATAAGCATACTGTAAGTAGAATTACCGGTTCTTTTAACTTAATTTCAGTAATGATGCTTACTCATACACACAGCTAAGGACTTCTCTAAGCAACACGGACTTACCTTTTCCGGCCACAAACGGCCATGAAATTGATATGATGGAAAACGTGAACATACAACCAATCTGCAACGCCATTTTTGCATATAACGGTTACGTCACAATGACGTTACACTAGTAATGACGTTGCAATCCGTGTGCTCATTATCGTATTGAGACGTGATAGCCCAGTTTTAGGTTACGGACGGTGCAGTCATACTACGCTATATGGGTATATTGTCGAGCACGATGAGACACCGTTTTACTAGGGGTTAGCATTGTATAATTTCTTTGTGTATTTTCAGATGGTGTTCATGGCTTAATAAACACATTAAAGTATACGGAACAGAGTCCTATTTATAAGCACGGTACCATGGACATCTGTCATCTCACTATTTTCTCAGTGCATCTACTTGTATCGCCATCATCCACACATTTTTCTCGTTTAGTCGGATATCACTTAATGACCTAGAGATGCCAAGCACTTAAACGCCTAAAAGTGATATAACCTAAACGAATACGTAATGCGTATCAAATGAGTGATATCACTTAGACTTTTTAAGTGGCTTCACTTAGTCGATTTAGTAATCACTTTATACAAATAATTAAGTGATAACACTAAATGGGAAAAACTGATAAAATATGGCGCGGGAATGATGTCATAATTAAATATTTTTGCCTAGGATTTTTATTTATTTTTTTTTCCTAGGCAGAAATCGAATTTTGCTTAGGCAAAATTATTATTATTGCTAACATTATTTTTGCCTAGGCAAAAATCGAATATTGCGTAGGCAGAAATATTTTTGCGTAGGCAATATTTTATTTTTGCCTACGGTAGGCAAAAATATTTAATTATGACATCCTTCCCGCGCCATAATAAAACGGATTGCCATTGTGCAGAAACATGTAATATACATTACCTTAACGCGTTTCATTTTTTTTATTACTTGTGGCTAAAAGCACTCTAGATAGAACACGAGGCAATCTTTGGCACTGCGACAATGGATCACAATATATCGTGTCTAAATAGGCCTCTTATGGCATATATAGATCTGGAAGGTTATTACTTTTTGGCAGGTTCGTATGGCAGCGCGCCAAAATAACTACAAATTCTCTTGTCTATCTAAAAGACAGTAACAGTAGACTACTGTAGTTATATAGTAACGGATGGTTTCGGTTTAGAACTACTTCAATACTCGATGTTGCATATGCATTTGTTTTTTATTCTTCTTTGGAAACGCTGGGCTTTAGCAGAGCATGTTTTTTCTCTCTTTTATTTATATTGTTCATTAACGCGCTGAAATAGTTTACTATTTACGGGCATATTTGAGCATGAATAAAATTGTGGTCAAGGGGAGGCAACTCTGAATATGATACTCTTTCAAGATGGATGCGCCCATGGTTGACAAACAGTGTCGGAATCAAGGCATTGACAACTAAACAATGCACCTTTTGGTAAGCATGATAATGATTAAACAGAAACTGCGATTATGTATGACAACATATATCCCCACAAAACGAACCTATACTCACTATTTGTCAATACGTGTTATAATTCCGACCCATTAGACTTTTACTCCGAGTTAAGAGTTTCATTTGGCGCTAACACTTCTCCAATGTGAGAGGTTTTACACGGTGACATACTTTTGACAGGCGTCGCAGTCAGCAAAATAATATCCGATAGAAAAAGAGCCGACCAGCGGCCTCTTATGTTATAGGAGTAGCGCTAACACCAGATCTAGACATTATAATTTAAAACGAAATGTTTACGGACAAAAGTCTTGACAAGACGTTTGTCCGTCTGTAACGTCTGGAGTACATTACTTGTCGATCTAAAGGACACTCGGTTAATTAAGTACAATGTACTGGTGTACAGTATACTACAAATGTTGGCCCATTGGACCTAGTCGTGCTGAAAGTGAACAATGGATCACCTGGAACTTTGTTATAATGAGCAATGATTTTACATTAAAAGGCATCAGACATAAGATAGTGTTAAGTATTATTCATGATCTGGACACCATGCCCATGTGTCCAAGACTCTGTCATTTTGTTATAGATTTGTTACTAAAATTTAGCCCGAGTTTTCTCTGGTCCTGTCACCATGTCTGCCATGGTGTACTCGGGCTAAAACAGATTTTGCAATTTGTGATGGTTCATGAATATAGGCATTTCAACTGCATAGTCCAATAGCTAGCTTTTGTACACAACGTTGAGAGTGGTCAGCTCTTGGATGCATAGGTGCATTAATTGATGACAAAGTAAACAATATTGTACTAACTGATATGTTATATACTAAAAGCGTTGTCTACTTGAAACTTGATATTAATTTCTCTACCAGAAGTATTGCCTCATTTTTCTGGTACTTTCCATTGTAAGAATTATTTTTATTTTTGCAATTTGTACAATGTTTCCTCTAAATAAATGTGACTTGGACAAAATTTGAAAAAAAGTGATTTTGGCTACGTTAATTTACTAAGCTACAGCTCAATTGGTGCATGATTGGCAAGATTGCATATTTTATCATATGCAAGTTGGTGGTTTTCCCAACCTGATGCATGTATAGTTCAAAATCAAAATCCATTATTAGAAAACTTGTGCAATGATTGCATATTTATTCTATCATTTGTTAACAACAGGTTTAAATCTTGCAGAGAAACTTCTAAAGAATGCACAATGAGTGAAAATCTGGAGGAAAGTGATTGGAGCAGTGATGCAGCTAATGGCTTTCAGAAAGAAGACGAGACTTTTGATGAAGATGTGGACACCTATTATTTTGAATCTGATCATGTTGCATTGAAAGGAAACCCAGACTATCATACACTATTGAAGACAATCATTTTGTTGGAGTCTCAAAGAATTCAAGCTTTGAAGGATTTAGACAAATTGCATAAATGTCAAGCAGAAGCTCTAAAATATCCAATAGCATTTGTGGAAAAACTTCAGAGTGGCACAGACATTGGATTTCCAAGACGTCAACAAGTTGCCACTATCCCTAATCTCAACTGGGAAAAGTACACAAAAAATGTTGACTTTTCATCATTGGGTTTGCCAAAGCATATGACAAGACTCAAGAGACAGCTTGTTGAAGGCAGTCCAGGTACAAACGCATGACAACTGTGTATTATTCTTATATTTCATGTTTATTGGTAGATTAACACACAACAGATATATATTGTACACAGTGTTGATTGTAAATTGTAATTATCATTAATACCTTAGTAAAAGACTCATCAATGTACATGAATTCAATACTATTACTGATCACTATACGCGAGACACAGGTAAAAAGTCAACCTTAAAAGGTAGGTTTGTATAGTTAGTAGGTTTCCTCTTACCTTAACACCAGACTTGACATTCTGACATGTATATATAGGCATCTCGTAGACATCTGTCTTAGGTGAAGACTAGCAGATGAAAGTGAGATTTGTTTGTTTGTTTGCTGGCTATATTGCTCAGTGAACAGCCAGGGTCATTTTGAAGTGGGATATATGTTTGCAGTAGTTGGTGACTACCTCATTGAACAACATATAGGAGTTCTGTCGTATGGCATCTGGAGCAGTTAGGGTAAAGTGGCCTTGCCCATGGTCATAATTATGACAGCCCGTTTCTCAGCTTTCTGAGAAACACAAACAGGCACGAGTAGCTATAAGGGAGTGTTGAACTGCGTACCTCAGATCTTCATCTGAAGTTACGTGACAGGTGCTCTGACCAGCTGAGCTATGGCAGCCCTCTAAATGTTTGACTTACTGACAGTTTTAAGAGGAATGATGTACACTTACCATGGTCAGGCATGTATGAGGCTAAAATGTCATACATCTTCACATGCAGTAAAACTATGGAGATTTATCCGTTTACTGTATACATGACATGGTTGATCATGAGTTGCCCACATCATGTCTGTACAAATAGTATGTCTATCAGAGTGACCTGGGAATCTTCGTCATATGTCTGTAATAAAATCCTTCAACATTGACCAACAAATTCAGGGAGTGTTTTACAGGATTTGTATTTGATCAGTTTTGTTAATGTAATAATTAAAATGAGAGTGGAGTTGATGATATGTCTTTGTATAAATCTGCAGATAGTGATCAAATGCCTGGAAGTTCTGGTGGGTCTGAATCACAAGTGACTTTGGTGAGAGGCCGATTGAAAGATGATAGTAAATCAGCAACGTTTAATAAGCTCTGGAATGTGGAGGAACAGAAAAGGTTAGTAAACACTAGTTGATAGTGAAACATATTACCAGAAAATGCTGCAACACGTTCAACACATCAACCACTCAGATGGTCAATCTCATTTGTCAAAATATTAATCTCACGACCATAAGACGGTGGACTGTTCAAATCGTCATTATGGCTGATAGACAGAAGTTTACTATTGCTGTCTCTCAGAAGTATACAAAATCTAAAAATATAAAAAGTATACCGTTTCTGAAGTGAAACTACAAAACTATGAAAGATAAATTTTATGAAACCTGATATACGAGCTGTATCAATGCCTTTTGGTATGGAGTGGTTTGCATTTTTCATAATGTCCCAGAAAGTACTTATAAATCAAAACAAAAATTTCATGTGTAGGGTTCCAGTAGTTGTCTAAGCTGTACATATTCAAGTTTTAGAACAAGATGGCCAATATGCATTTTACAGTAAACTTATATCAGGGTATGTTTTAATTACTCTTTCTAACATTCACAGTCCACAATGATCTTTTTGATTTTTTTTTGTAATATGTTCTTCTTGCATGGCCTTTAACGTGCCTTGTTAATGTCCAATACTGGGACAGATGAGAACACTCATACAGTCATATTTTTTTTTATTATGTCATTACTTGATAAACACAACCTTTCAATAAAGGAAATAATTGAAGAGAAATACCAGAAAAGCACAGAAAAGATGAAATTAAGCCATTAAGAATCATACAGTGGTGGGTGCTAAGATGTTCATGGAAACTAAAGAATTCCAGACCTTTCGTTTTACATGTATTACAATGTATCAGCATTTTAAAATCTGATCATCCATGAAAAAGAAAGGATGGATTTAAGATAAATCATCAAAGACCAAAGGTTTTTAAATATATTTATTTGGTCAAGATTGGGAGACCTAAAAAAATAAACCTTTATGTTACTGTTGTATGACAATTTAAATCAAACACATCATGAAAGAAGCTTTTTATATATATCATGATTCAAATCCAGGTTAGAGAACTTGCTGATTCAGTACCAACCTGAGGAAGTGGAGGCCAGGCGATGGCAAAAAATTGCAGCAGCACTTGGAAACAGAACACCACAACAGGTATTAAACTCTCCTATACCAGTCCTTAACATGTGATAAACTGTCCTATATCAGTCCTAAACAGGTGATAGACCGTCCTATACCAGTCCTAAACAGGTCATATACTCTCCCATACCAGTCCTCAACAGGTGGTATACTGTCCTATACCAGTCCTAAACAGGTGATAGACCGTCCTATACCAGTCCTAAACAGGTCATATACTCTCCTATACCAGTCCTCAACAGGTGATATACTGTCCTATACCAGTCCTAAACAGGTGATATACTGTCCTATACTAGTCCTAAACAGGTCATATACTCTCCTATACCAGTCCTAAACAGGTGATAAACTGTTCTATACCAGTCCTAAACAGGTGATATATTGTCCTTTACCAGTCCTCAACAGGTGATATACTGTCCTATACCAATACTAAACAGGTGATATACTGCCCCATACTAGTCCCAAAGAGGTGATATACATGTACTGTCCCATACCAGTCCCAAACAGGTGATATTCTGTCCCACACCAGTCCTAAACAGGTGATAAAGTGTCCCATACCAGTCCTTTACAGGTGATAAACTGTCCCATACAAGTCCCAAACAGGTGATATACTCTCCCATACCAGTTCTCCACAGGTCATATACTGTCCTATACCAGTCCTAAACAGGTCATATACTCTCCTATACCAGTCCTAAACAGGTGATATACTGTCCTTTACCAGTCCGAAACAGGTGATATACTGTCCCATACCAATCCTAAACAGGCGATAGACTCTCCAGTACCAGTTCTAACAGGTAATAGACTCTCCAGTACCAGTTCTAACAGGTAATAGACTCTCCAGTACCAGTTCTAACAGGTAATAGACTCTCCAGTACCAGTTCTAACAGGTAATAGACTCTCCAGTACCAGTTCTAACAGGCGATAGACTCTCCAGTACCAGTTCTAACAGGTAATAGACTCTCCAGTACCAGTTCTAACAGGTAATATACTCTCCCAATTAGTCCATAACAGGTAATACATGTATACCCTTCCATAATAGATTCCCCATCGAGTAATGTACATGATAAGCTTGTTTATAGGCACTCAGCAGTATTTTGGAATATAATTAAGAATAACTTTTTAACATGCTACATGTATAGCTACAATTTCACAAATTGCCCTGTTAAGAAATTGCTATCTAGTTACACAAGGTAAACTGGGATTTTATGAAGAAAAAAGAAGTTTTTGGAGGTAACAATATACGCCAAATATATGAGGTTTCATATGTATACTAATCATTACAGAAGGAATACAAGCATACTTATAAGGGAGTTTTCATGAGGTAATGGTACAATATAATTTCATTGAAAACAACTTGATAGACTCTGCTGAACATGTAACGATGTTGTGATCTGCCAATTATTTTAGTATACGTAATTACTGGTATACTGTGTCAGTATATTGCACAGAGATACAATCTTATACAATGTCATACATACTTTTCTCCGATGGAATTTACAATATCCTCATATAACCACTGTTTAGAAATCTTACCAATACAATATTTCTCTGTATCATAGTCCTCAAAGCCCCTCCTCAACCAAGCATTTGTCCTAACTGTATGTAAGTTGTACAATAATACTTACCAGGTAAGCGACACATTACGAAAGAGACAGTTTGTAATTCAAATAATTAATCTTAACAAACTATAACTAAGACGCATATCTTTCATTTACAAGTTCATGTATTGTACAGGGAAGTGGTACTACCTACACATCTGGTATGTACAGAGTATTATTCATAACTGATTGATCTCAAAATTTGTCTGTTTTAGGTGGCAAGTCGGGTGCAGAAATACTTCATCAAGTTGGCTAAGGCTGGTTTACCTATTCCAGGGAAGTTGCCTAATCTTGCCACACATTCAAAAAAGGTGTCCGACTGAACTTTTTGTAACATTTCAGTGTGATATTTTGTTGTATCTGATACATGTAACTGACACTATCTAGGGAGATATCACAATTACATGAATTATAATAGAAATTATACTGATTTTCTAGATTTCCTTTTGCCAAAGCAATACCATAAATCTACTGATGAGCTGATTATGATTGAATGATGTAAATGGAGATATGTTTTACCTTTAAATGAAAATTATCGTAAAAAGTGAGTGTCCCTCCAATGTATATAGGTTGTTTTACTTTTAGGTAGCTGTCACATTTGTCATTGATAAAAGTTCTTGTTATAAGTTAACTGTGTTAAGTCTGTGTACAAAACGTCCAGACATCTGTCATTATTTGCTTTTCTCACCACTGCTGGGTATATGAAAAACAATAAGTCTGTTATAAATCAGCTGTTGTGCAGTTATCATTATGAAAAGAAGTATAACATCTCTAACAATGCGTTTTCAGTCAGCTCATCGCCACCATCGGTTCCATAAGTTTTACCACCAGCAGTCCACATTCCTCTCTTCCCATGAGCCACCTGTGTACATGTCCGACGACGAATCAAAAGATGACTTCATGTGTGACGATTCTAGTAACATCGTTCCCGACACATATACCCCGGACATTTCTGTAGGTTTTACCAGAAGTACAGTAATGTGTGTATGTAATATGATGGTTCATGGATATGGGCATTTCACCTGCATAGTCCAATAGCTAGCTTTTGTGGCTGTGTGGTTGAGTGTTGTGTCCATGTACCGTAGTTAAGCAACGTTGAGCATGGTCAGCTCTTGACCACTCCATTGTTCCCCCAGTGCACGTTACGGTATGTCAGAAACAAATACCCTGGACTTTTCTATAAGTTTTACCAGTAGTAATGTACATGTGTATTTGTGTCGCAAACACATACATGCACCCCACGCATTTCTGTAAGTTTTACCAGTAGTAATGTGTGGATGTGTGTCAGAAACACATACCCCGGACATTTCTGTAAGTTTTACCAGTAGTAATGTGTGTCAGAAACACAATATTACCCTGGACATTTCTTAAGTTTTACCAGTAGTAATGTGTGGATGTGTCAGAAACACATACCCTGGACATTTCTGGAAGTTTTACCAGTAGTAATGTGTGTCAGAAACACATACTCCGGACATTTCTGTAAGTTTTACCAGTAGTAATGTGTGTCAGAAACAAATACCCTGGACATTTCTGTAAGTTTTAGCAGTAGTAATGTGTGGATGTGTCAGAAACATATACCCCGACATTTCTTAAGATTTACCAGTAGTAATGTGTGTATGAGTGTCAGAAACATATACCCTGGACATTTCTGTAAGTTTTACCAGTATAGTAATGTGTGTCAGAAACACATACCCCGGACATTTCTGTAAGTTTTACCAGTATAGTAATGTGTGTATGTGTGTCAGAAACACATACCCCGGACATTTCTGTAAGTTTTACCAGTAGTAATGTGTGTATGAGTGTCAGAAACACATACCCCGGACATTTCTGTAAGTTTTACCAGTTGTAATGTGTGTATGTGTGTCAGAAACACATACCCTGGACATTTCTGGAAGTTTTACCAGTAGTAATGTGTGTATGTGTGTCAGAAACATATACCCCAACATTTCTGTAAGTTTTAGCAGTAGTAATGTGTGTCAGAAACATATACCCCGACATTTCTGTAAGTTTTACCAGTATAGTAATGTGTGTATGTGCGTCAGAAACACATACCCCAGACATTTCTGGAAGTTCTTGCAATGTATGTGTTCCAAGACATATATATACCCAAAACATTTTTTGTAGTGTATGTTTGTGTGTCCTGGACATATATACCCCATTTTTAGCCCACCATCATCAGATGGTGGGCTATTCAAATCGCCCTGCGTCCGTATTCCGTCGTCCGTCCGTCCGTCCGTAAACAATTCTTGTTATCGCTATTTCTCAGAAAGTACTGAAGGGATCTTTCTCAAATTTCATATGTTGGTTCCCCTTGGTGCCTAGTTATGCATATCGCGTTTTGAGACCAATCACAAAACAACATGGCCGACAGACAGCCATCTTGGATTTTGACAATTGAAGTTTGTTATCGCTATTTCTCAGAAAGTACTGAAGGTATCTTTCTCAAATTTCATATGTAGGTTCCCCTTGGTGCCTAGTTATGCATATTGCGTTTTGAGACCAATCGCAAAACAACATGGCCGACAGGCAGCCATCTTTGATTTTGACAATTGAAGTTTGTTATCGCTATTTCTCAGAAAGTACTGAAGGGATCTTTCTCAAATTTCATATGTAGGTTTCCCTTGTTGCCTAGTTATACATATTGCGTTTTGAGACCAATCGCAAAACAACATGGCCGACAGGCAGCCATCTTGGATTTTGACAATTGAAGTTTGTTATCGCTATTTCTCAGAAAGTACTGAAGGGATCTTTCTCAAATTTCATAGGTAGGTTCCCCTTGCTGCCTAATTATGCATATCACATTTTGAGACCAATCGCAAAACAACATGGCCGACAGGCAGCCATCTTGGATTTTGACAATTGAAGTTTGTTATCGCTATTTCTCAGAAAGTACTGAAGGGATCTTTCTGAAATTTCATATGTAGGTTCCCCTTGGTACCTAGTTATGCATATTGCGTTTTGAGACCGATCGGAAAACAACATGGCCGACAGGCAGCCATCTTGGATTTTGACAATTGAAGTTTGTTATCGCTATTTCTGAGAATGTACTGAAGAGATCTTTCTCAAATTTCATATGTAGGTTCCCCTTGGTGCCTAGTTATGCATAAAGCATTTTGAGACCTATCGGAAAACAACATGGCCGACAGGCAGCCATCTTTGATTTTGACAATTGAAGATTATCGCTATTTCTCAGAAAGTACAGAAGGGATCTTTCTCAAATTTCATATATATGTTCCCCTTGGTGCCTAGTTATGCATATTGCATTTTGAGACCAATCGGAAAACAACATGGCCGAAAGGCAGCCATCTTGGATTTTGACAATTGATGTTTGTTATCGCTATTTCTCAGAAAGTAATGAAGTGATCTTTCTCAAATTTCATATGTAGGTTCCCCTCGGTGCCTAGTTATGCATATTGCATTTTGAGACCTATTGGAAAACAACATGGCCGACAGGCAGCCATCTTTGATTTTGACAATTGAAGTTTGTTATCGCTATTTCTCAGAAAGTATTGAAGGGATCTTTCTCAAATTTCATATGTAGATCCCCTCGGTGCCTTGTTATGCATATTGCATTTTGAGACCAATAGGAAAACAACATGGCCGACAGTCAGCAATCTTGGATTTTGACAATTGAATTTTGTTATCGCTATTTATCAGAAATGGCTGAAGGGATCTTTCTGAAATTTCATTTGTAGGTTGCCCTCTGTGCCTAGTCATGCATATTGGATTTTGAGACCAGTCAGAAAACAACCTGGCCGACAGGCAGCCATCTTGTATTTTGACAATTGAAGTTTGTTATCGCTATTTTACAGAAGGTACTGGAGGGATCTTTCTCAAATTTCATATGTAGGTTCCCCTTTGTTCTGTCGTATTGCATTTTGGGACCAATCCGAAAGCAACATGGCCGACAGACAGTCATTATCGCTAAATCTTAAATTTTATATATAGGTTCCCCTTGTTTGAAAAGTACTAGAGGGCTGTTTCTGAATTTACACAGATTAGTAAGACTTAGAGGAAGGGAAAAGTAGAGAAAAGATCAATCTGACATGGAACCTATAAAGATCATTCAATGGTGGGCGCCAAGATCCCTCTGGGATCTCTTGTTCTTTTTGCTCTCATTATTTTGCAGTTGAAGGAAATTAAATATGATTGCATGCATGGATCCATTTTTGAAAACCTTAGTTTTGTAAATTTGTACCTGCTATGATTGTCTTGGTTTTGATTACGACTATTTTAGGATGACGAGAGTGTGCCATCAGATTTGAGGGAGTCAGATGAATACAAAGAACTAATGAGACTTAAACGTCTCCGTGTGGAAACAGTTCAGGGCAGGAATGGGATTCCTCCTCAACATATTGGTTTTAAGGTACAGTATATATCAGACAAACGAAAAGACAACACTTTATAGGGCTATTTCAGTATCCCATTGGAGGACTCAAGTAAAAATGTTTTTAACTTTTACGCACTGTGGATGTGGGAGATTATGGTAGTGTTTGATTACCTCTTGTTATTTGTGATGTCTATTTGATTCCTCCAGTTGGGTAGATATTTACAGAATAGACCTTATTTCCAGCTCCTCCTGAAGGTAGTCATTTCAGGTCCATTTTATTGTGAAAGTATTCATGTCCTCTTGGTCATCACATCACCATTTTGAGAATAGGTTTTATCTCTTCATGTTTATTTTTGGTACACTTGTTCATATCTCAAATCTTTTATTTGAAAGTTATAGGTAATTTATTTTGAAGATAGTATTTTTTATTTATGAGTTTTTTTATATTAATCTAAACCATTCATTTTTTGTACAGTGTGACCGTTGCCAGTGTGAACCCATTGTTGGCACCAGGTGGCACTGTACTGACTGTGTTCTGGAAGAAGCTGTGGACTTTTGTGACATGTGTGTGGAGAGGTACTAATTTAAAACTACTTTTAATTGTTGATTAATTCCATTGTGACCATAGAAATGGCTATGAAGAATGTATTTTTGTAGATAAATGAATGCTGTTGCATGGTTCCGAACTTCAAATGGTCATGGAAATTATAATATTTTAAAAAAAAAGATAAATTAAGCTAACCTTTTTTTATAAGTTATATTTCTGGAGTGGGTTGGAGATTTTGGTATATTTCATTCATGCTTCTCAATCGTAAAAAAATACCCAAGTTTCCACCCCACTCGAAGAAATATTACTTCTTCAAAAACAAGGACGATCGTCTTCATTTGTGACTTTATTTCTCACCTTTACAGATCTGGTTTCAGTTTAGTGATCTACTTGATCACCCTATTATTATAACTCGCTGAAGAATATAATTCCACATATAGGATACAGTTTTGAGGAAAGCATAATGTAAATAAATATAACATTTGTTATGCTCCAACAATTTAATGTTAACATTTTAAGATGGAAATTATAATTTCTACCACTAAAAAAATTACGAAAAGGGTCCACATTATAATTTCATCGGCAAAACATCTGTCACAATATGGCAATGTTCGCTGTTGTGGTTGAGATTGTAGGCCGAAGTCTACCTGTTGTGGTTGAGATTGTAGGCCGAAGTCTACCTGTTGTGGTCGAGATTGTAGGCCGAAGTCTACCTGTTGTGGTCGAGATTGTAGGCCCAAGTCTACCCGTTGTGGTTGAGATTGTAGGCCCAAGTCTACCCGTTGTGGTTGAGATTGTAGGCCCAAGTCTACCTGTTGTGGTCGAGATTGTAGGCCCAAGTCTACCCGTTGTGGTCGAGATTGTAGGCCCAAGTCTACCCGTTGTGGTTGAGATTGTAGGCCCAAGTCTACCTGTTGAAACTGTTTCGGACATTGACAATAACATCTTTACTGCCAGGATCAATGTCTGTTATATTCAGTCACAGTTACAGTCAGAAAATATTCAGATACATTCTTTTTGTACATTAAAATAAAAAAAAATTGTAATGATTTAATATTAATTGCAAGATACATCAAAGGCCGTTTTGATTTGGTCAAGATTGAGTGAAGATATCAAAATTGTTATTTTCACTAGTGTCACTGGAGTGAAAATAAAGCTTAATTTTTTCAGCATAATGAAAAATGTAATAAATATATCTCTTAACAAGTATACTTCTAAGGAGCAAACTATAAGGTGTGATCATGAAAAACTCTTCAACCTTTTTCTATGTTTTCAAAATCCTTATTTTAAAGTTTATTATTAAATGTGAATGATCTTTATTTTCTCAGTAATTTTGAAACCAAGAAACACAACTCTAGTCATCGATTAAAACCAATCAGTGTGCCAGAAACAGCAGCATTGGTGGACACAGATTACACAACCTTCACGCCAGGAGACTACAATTACCTAGACTCCAACTACATGCCTGCTAACTGATGGATGTCTAGCTGAATGTTACCATAATGGATACACGACCACGGATGTCTAGCTGAATGTTACCATAATGGATACACGACCACTGATGTCTAGCTGAATGTTACCATAATTGATACACGACCATGGATGTCTAGCTGAATGTTACCATAATTGATACACGACCACTGATGTCTAACTGAATGTTACCATAATTGATACACGACCATGGATGTCTAGCTGAATGTTACCATAATTGATACACGACCACTGATGTCTAACTGAATGTTACCATAATTGATATACGACCACTGATGTCTAACTGAATGTTACCATAATGGATACACGGCCACTGATGTCTAGCTGAATGTTACCATAATGGATACACGGCCACTGATGTCTAACTGAATGTTACCATAATTGATACACGACCACTGATGTCTAACTGAATGTTACCATAATTGTTACATGATCAATATTTCAATACTTGAAACTGACATTGAGGATTGTCCTCTCTGGGAACAAAAGATAAACGCTACCAGAAAGCATGAAAAAATGAGGCACTTTGATATTTTGAATAACTGTGAAAGAATTTCGCACGTTTCATTGTTTTTTGTCCTTCAATGAATATATGACTTGATTATAAACATGTTCTTTATGACACCTTTTGTTTTGTTTTTATCTGCTGTATCAAAGCACGAGATATTGCATGTCATTATGGATAATCAACATTACCAAAACATATAATATATTTCCACTTTGAGCTCAAGTGTTATACATGCATGTAGTCTGTTCAAATCGTCTCATGTCCGTGGTCCGCCTGTGGGTAAACAATCCTTATCGCTTTTTCGCGACAAGTTTGGAGGGATGTTTCCAAAACTTCACATGCAAGATCCTCTTGGTCCCTATTGTTGTCCATTAAATTTTGAGTCTGGTTTTGACAGTTGGAAGTTTGATTTTGCTATTTCTTAAGTAGTACTGAAGGGATGTTTCTCCAACTTAACATATCTGTTCCCATTGGTTCCTGTTATATTTTGCATCTAAAAACAATTGGCCAACAGGTGGCCATCTTGGATCCTGTCGGTTAATTTTCTTTTATATTTTTAGCCCACCATCATCAGATGGTGGGCTATTCAAATCGCCCTGCGTCCGTGGTCCGTCGTCCGTCCGTCCGTCCGTCCGTCCGTCCCTCCGTCCGTCCGTCCGTCCCTCCGTCCGTAAACAATTCTTGTTATCGCTATTTCTCAGAAAGTACTGAAGGGATCTTTCTCAAATTTCATATGTAGGTTTCCCTTGGTGCCTAGTTATGCATATTGCGTTTTGAGACCAATCTGAAATCAACATGGCCGACAGGCAGCCATCTTGGATTTTGACAATTGAAGTTTGTTATCGCTATTTCTGAGAAAGTACTGAAGGGATCTTTCTCAAATTTCATATGTAGGTTCCCCATGGTGCCTTGTTATGCATATTGCATTTTGAGATCAATCGGAAAACAACATGGCCGACAGGCAGCCATCTTGGATTTTGACAATTGAAGTTTGTTATCGCTATTTCTGAGAAAGTACCGAAGGGATCTTTCTGAAGTTTCATATGTAGGTTTCCCTTGGTGCCTAGTTATGCATATTGCGTTTTGAGACCAATCCGAAAACAACATGGCCGACAGGCAGCCATCTTGGATTTTGACAATTGAAGTTTGTTATCGCTATTTCTGAGAATGTACTGAATGGATCTTTCTGAAATTTCATATATAGGTTCCCCTTGGTGCCTAGTTATGCATATTGCATTTTGAGACCAATCGGAAAACAACATGGCCAACAGGCAGCCATCTTGGATTTTGACAATTGAAGTTTGTTATCGCTATTTCTGAGAAAGTACTGAAGGGATCTTTCTCAAATTTCATATGTAGGTTCCCCTTGGTGCCTAGTTATGCATATTGTGTTTTGAGACCAATCGGAAAACAACATGGCCGACAGGCAGCCATCTTGGATTTTGACAATTGAAGTTTGTTATCACTATTTCTGAGAAAGTACCGAAGGGATCTTTCTGCAATTTCATATATAGGTTCCCCTTGGTGCCTAGTTATGCATATTGCATTTTGAGACCAATCGGAAAACAACATGGCCGACAGGCAGCCATCTTGGATTTTGACAATTGAAGTTTGTTATCACTATTTCTGAGAAAGTACTGAAGAGATCTTTCTGCAATTTCATATATAGGTTCCCCTTGGTGCCTAGTTATGCATATTGCATTTTGAGACCAATCGGAAAACAACATGGCCGACAGGCAGCCATCTTGGATTTTGACATTTGAAGTTTGTTATCGCTATTTCTGAGAAAGTACTGAAGGGATCTTTCTGAAATTTCATATGTAGGTTCCCCTTGGTGCCTTGTTATGCATATTGCTTTTTGAGACCTATCTGAAAACAACATCGCCGACAGGCAGCCATCTTGGATTTTGACAATTGAAGTTTGTTATCGCTATTTCTGAGAAAGTACTGAAGGGATCTTTCTCAAATTTCATATGTAGGTTCCCTTTGGTGCCTTGTTATGCATATTGCATTTTGAGATCAATCGGAAAACAACATGGCCGACAGGCAGCCATCTTGGATTTTGAAAATTGAAGTTTGTTATAGCTATTTCTGAGAAAGTACTGTAGGGATCTTTCTCAAATTTCATATGTAGGTTCCCCTAGGAGCCTAGTTATGCATATTGTGTTTTGAGACCAATCAGAAAACAACATGGCCGACAGGCAGCCATGTTGGATTTTGACAATTGAAGTTTGTTATCGCTATTTCTGAGAAAGTACTGAAGGGATCTTTCTGAAATTTCATATGTAGGTTCCCCTTGGCGCCTAGTTATGCATATTGTTTTTTGAGACCTATCTGAAAACAACATGGCCGACAGGCAGCCATCTTGGATTTTGACAATTGAAACTTGTTATCGCTATTTCTGAGAAAGTACTGAAGGGATCTTTCTCAAATTTAATATGTAGGTTCCCCTTGGTGCCTTGTTATGCATATTGCTTTTTGAGACCTATCTGAAAACAATATGGCCAACAGGCAGCCATCTTGGGTTTTGACAATTGAAGTTTGTTATTGCTATTTCTCAGAAAGTACTGAAGGGATCTTTCTTAAATTTCATATGTAGGTTCCCCTTGGTCCTTCGTATTGCATTTTGGGACCAGTCTGTCCTGAAAACAACCTAACAAACAAACAGCCATTATCACTAAATCTCAAATTTCTTATATAGCTAGGATTCCCTTGTTTGAAAAGTACTGGAGGGATGTCTCAATTTGCACAGATTAGTAAAATGAAGGAAAAAGTAGAGAAAAGATCAATCTGACATGGAACCTATAAAGATCATGCAATGGTGGGCGCCAAGATCCCTCTGGGATCTCTTGTTTTAATACTTGATCGTCTACTGAATGGGGTAGACTCATCCCCATCTCTAAAATATTGAAAATTAAGTTTCAAACTAGGGGGGAGATAATATAGTATTAGAATTCAGGTAGGCAGTTGTTTTAATACAAAATGGAAAACTTACCAAAGATCTTTATTATTGGCTATAGGTCACACTATTTGAGATAGAGACCCCTGAAGAAGACTGGCTACAGCTTGAGATGATAAGTGGGATTTCTCACAATGATGATTGGTGACAAAGAAGAACAAAAATGTCTTGTAATAAAATAAATGTTATCTTTTTATTAGTATGGGAATTGGATAACACAACTACATTCACAGAACTTAAAGCAATTTTCAAAAAGAACATGTATGCAAGTATATTCTCATAAATTGTTTACACATCACATTCAATGTTTGCATAAATCTATGATTTACTACTAGTGGTACTGTAGCTAATAAATGTGATGAAGATGATGTTAGGGACAATAACAGGAATGCTGTTTTTAGCAGTATATCTCGGCCAACTTCCTGGTACTTCTTAAAACTTTCTCATCAACTTATGACATCAGGTAACCCCTGTAATAAAAGATAAATACAGGTCTGACAAATAAGAAGTCATACATACTTTTTTATCTCTTGACACTATTGACAGTAGCTAATATATAAATTGGAACTGCAAGTGTATGATAAATAGCCACTGATTATTTCAGATCTATAATCTCTTGAGTACTGCTTTAAGTTAAACTTGCATTCATTGGAGAAAATTGACCATTCTCGAAGAGAACACTTGTAACAAAGAGAAATAATTTCAACCCTTTGGATGGGAATGTTGAATGTCTAATCCTTGGCAGAACCTCAAGTCAGATTGAGATTTCTAAGTCACACTCTCAAGATAAGGAAACATGCATATTTTTTGAATTCAGAAATTAACAAGGTCCGATTGGAGTCCCAGTTAGGACTAGCTTACATTTTTTAAATCAAGTTCAGAAATCAGGACTTTCTTAAATAGAAATACAAAGACCACTAATACTTACGGAAGTTTCATTCTCATGAATACTCTGCATGTAAAAAATGACAGAAGTATACAGACAAATCCAACTGCCAATAGGAGGATACGATTTAGTCGTGGGGTTGTTGGTTTATTTGTTTGGTCAAGTATGACGAAACCTAATCCACCCAAAGTAAAGAGGAAACTGGATGCTAATCCCTCCATAATGTATTGACCATTCACTCTGTATGGCATGAATGCAACCTGAAAACAAAATAACACAATTTATTAATTTGTTATCTTCCTTAGAATTAAATGGCCAGTATAGCGTGTGCACACTAAAGTTGTAAATGTGTACAAGATGATTATAATCATGGACAGAAATGCATTAGCTTGTAGTGATAATGTACAGTATGTGTCACAGTGTCGGTTGTTATGGTTCTATTCACACGTGTTACAAGAGTCACTCGAGTGAAGTGGATTAGGTACACCTGTGTTTCCACCAGCCTGGCCTGGTGAGTATAGGCATTCACCTATACATTGTCAATTATCATAAATATGAATTTAAATTATGCATTAATACAAGTACAGCACACCAGTGATCATCATATGGTATTTCGCCGCAATGCCAGGCTCTGCAGTGCACCAGTCAAACGTGAATTAGGTATTTCGTTCCACTTATCCCCAATAATCTTCTCAACCGTGTCACAAAGTGTCAGTAGACAGGTGAGCACTCAGGTTTTGAGATGGAGTCAGTCAGTGTTTCAACTTAGATGCAATCAATCAAATGAGTGGATGGGATTAGAACTTGCAAATGCCACTGTGGCAGTGATTAGTAGGGACCACCTGATGTGTACTGTACAAGCAAAGTGGCTTTAATTACTTCCAATATAAATCAACTAGGCTACTCTAGTGAGTGGCCGAGTTGACGACTAGATCTAGACCAGATCAGATTTAAATTGCATACAGTATGGAAAGGTTCAAGGAGTAGCAGTGTGCAGCCAGCCGGGATCGAACCCGCGACCCTCGGCTTACTGGTCGCCGCTCTACCGACTGAGCTAAAGGGAAATTCACCCTAGCCGGAAGCTAGAAGGCGACCATACAACTATGTTACAGTATGTATAGTATTCACAATTAAAACCTGGCCTGCTACACTACTCCCCCCTTCAAACGTGTTTGCCCCCGAACACACCAACCCAGGCTCTATCTCCAAGGAAGCCTCTTGCTTTCACTTGGAGTGGTCTGCGGCATGAAAAGTAAAATTTCATGGAGTAGCAGTGTGCAGCCAGCCGGGATAGAACCCGTGACCCTTGGCTTACTGGTCCGCCATTCTATCGACTGAGCTAAAAGGAAATTCCCCCTAGCCGGAAGCTAGAAGGCAACCATACAACCATGTACAGTATTTACAATTAAATCCTGGCCTGCTACACAGTACATTGTAGTTTTGCTTGTCAACAGCTAGCGATACTAATAAACTTTACAAAAGTTTAAAACGCAATAACCATGGCAGATATTTAAACCCATGACCTTGGAACCAATGAAGCTACCAAGCCACTTAGCATTCAAATTGTTACAAGAGGAAATATGCAACAACCAGGCCATGACTTGAACCCATGAGTCAACCTTCGATCAACTCATTCCTACTACACAAGAATAATATGCTTACTGGTTTTGAATTTCCTCTTTCATCTGTTGTAGATCCAATACTGGGAGGCTCAACGATCACATCATAGATAATACCTAAAACAAAGATGGGACTTTAATTAAATATAACACAATGATATGTCTCACCTGTCCCACTGGTCAGTATGGCTATTAAAATCAGTATGGGCATTAAATTAATGTATTTTTCCAAATTGAGTGACAATAATAAATAATACAGTTTTAGCCTATACTCGCTTCCACAGAAACGTTGATAAATGCTCCTGTGCTTTTTCTCAATAAAATCAACAGGAACCAAATTGCTGAAGTCATAGTCGAAAAGTATTTTTGAGGTATTTATTAATACTGGGGTCATCTGTGCATTATGTTTTCATGTCTTGACCATCTATAATTGTCACTGCCATACTCGTGACCGGACTGAACTAGAGTAGAAAATGTGTAAACTAGTAAAGTATAGCAAGTGTATCTATGTGATAACAAGAGATCCCAGAGGGATCTTGGCGCCCACCATTGAATGATCTTCATAGGTTCCATGTCAGATTGATCTTTTCTCTACTTTTCCCTTCATTTTACTAATCTGTGCAAATTGAGACATCCATCCAGTACTTTTCAAACAAGGGAATCCTAGCTATATAAGAAATCTGAGATTGAATGATAATGGCTGTTTGTTTGCCAGGTTGTTTTCAGGACAGACTGGTCCAAAAATGCAATACAAGGGACCAAGGGGAACCTACTTATGAAATTTGAGAAAGATCCATTCAGTACTTTGAGAAATAGAGATAACAAACTTCAATTGTCAAAATTCAAGATGGCGGTCTGTCGGCCATATTGTTTTCCAATTGATCTCAAAATACAATAAGCATAATGAGGCACCAAGGGGAACCTCAAAATGAAATTTGAGAAAGATCCCTTCAGTATTTTCTCAGAAATAGCGATAACAAACTTCAATTGTCAAAATCCAAGATGGCTGCCTGTCGGTCATGTTATTTTCAGATTGGTCTCAAAATGCAATATGCATAACTAGGCACCAAGGGAAACTTACATATGAAGTTTCAGAAAGATCCATTAAGTACTTTCTCAGAAATAGTGATAACAAACTTCAATTGTCAAAATCCAAGATGGCTGCCTGTCGGCCATGTTGTTTTCAGATTGGTCTCAAAATGCAATATGCATAACTAGGCACCAAGGGAAACTTACATATGAAGTTTCAGAAAGATCCATTAAGTACTTTCTCAGAAATAGTGATAACAAACTTCAATTGTCAAAATCCAAGATGGCTGCCTGTCGGCCATGTTGTTTTCAGTTTGGTCTCAAAACGCAATATGCATAACAAGGCACCAAGGGAAACCTACATATGAAATTTCAGAAAGATCCATTCAGTACTTTCTTAGAAATAGCGATAACAAACTTCAATTGTCAAAATCCAAGATGGCTGCCTGTCGGCCATGTTGTTTTCAGATTGGTCTCAAAACGCAATATGCATAACTAGGCACCAAGGGAAACCTACATATGAAAAAGAAAGATCCATTCAGTACTTTCTCAGAAATAGCGATAACAAACTTCAATTGTCAAAATCCAAGATGGCTGCCTGTCGGCCATGTTGTTTTCCAATTGGTCTTAAATCGCAATATGCATAACTAGGCACCAAGGGGAACCTGCATATGAAATTTGAGAAAGATCCCTTCAGTACTTTCTTAGAAATAGCGATAACAAACTTCAATTGTCAAAATCCAAGATGGCTGCCTGTCGGCCATGTTGTTTTCAGATTGGTCTCAAAACGCAATATGCATAACTAGGCACCAAGGGGAACCTGCATATGAAATTTGAGAAAGATCCCTTCAGTACTTTCTCAGAAATAGCGATAACAAACTTCAATTGTCAAAATCCAAGATGGATGCCTGTCGGCCATGTTGTTTTCAGATTGGTCTCAAAACGCAATATGCATAACTAGGCAGCAAGGGAAACCTACATATGAAATTTAAGAAAGATCCATTCAGTACTTTCTCAGAAATAGCGATAACAAACTTCAATTGTCAAAATCCAAGATGGCTGCCTGTCGGCCATGTTGTTTTCCAATTGGTCTTAAATCGCAATATGCATAACTAGGCACCAAGGGGAACCTGCATATGAAATTTGAGAAAGATCCCTTCAGTACTTTCTTAGAAATAGCGATAACAAACTTCAATTGTCAAAATCCAAGATGGCTGCCTGTCGGCCATGTTGTTTTCAGATTGGTCTCAAAACGCAATATGCATAACTAGGCACCAAGGGGAACCTACATATGAAATTTGAGAAAGATCCCTTCAGTACTTTCTGAGAAATAGCGATAACAAGAATTGTTTACGGACGGAGGGACGGACGGACGGACGGACGGAGGGACGGACGGACGACGGACCACGGACCACGGACGCAGGGCGATTTGAACAGCCCACCATCTGATGATGGTGGGCTAAAAATCAAGTTTTTGAAATTTTTGTTTTTTTGTTTTTTGGAGTCAACTTTTAGTAAGAGTGCAGCTCATCGAAGCTCTCTTTCAGACAACACGTGCACATGTATATGCTATATTTTCAATCATTTCTATACCCCTTCAACTTTGAAACCATGTCCTGCGGGAAAAGTCGCACGCCTCCATTAGAGGCAGCCATGTTTGAAATCTCGTTCCCTACACGACGAGATCTGAAAGATTTCTCTCTCGTTGAAACAAATAACTGAAAGTTAGTTCAAATTACTTAATTCTTGAAATACCCACACAACCCATGTCAAAGACTTGATTCATTTAAAAGTTACCATTTCTATTGTTCTTTTGCCCGCGAAGTAAATGTATTTTGCGAATTAGATTGGCTTGAGATATTTCGTTGGTTACCTAAATCGGAACCCTCCCAGTTTCGGTGCTGGTCAAATTGCATGCTAGAGTAGAATAAGAGGTTATTTTGCTGCATATGTGCATTATATAGAACAGTTTTAAATTGTATTATCATTAGATAACAGCATTGTAAGCACAACTTTTCAGGTTACAGCTGAAAAACCTGAAATATTACTGAGTTGAACACCCCATTCAGAATATAATGGTGGTGTATTGTCATCAAGCGTGACGTCATAAGAATTCAACGTCAAAGATGATGCCACTCTCAGCGCATATATTTTACGAGTTTTTCGTCATCCAGATATATCTGTGAAATATGTGATATTTTAATGGAAACAAATAACTTCTGTATTTTCAAAGTAGTTATAGATTGTATAAACTGTAGTAGTTCCTGCTTTTCTTATCATAAACATCAAAACTTGCATTTTATTAATAAAATTTCATGATTTGTCCAATATGCACCCACTTCAGATTAAAAACCTGGATGCTTATGATATATCTCAAATAATTGTCTAAGCGAGTGATTTTGCTTCTTTTTACTTCAACCACGGACTTAGATATACATACACATATATGTTCATGCTTTAACCTAAGAAAAACCAAAACCCAACAGATGCATAAAATAAAAGATAATATAGATATACGTCGCAAGTTTTAATTGTTACTAGTTTATTGATACAATTTCTTTAGCTCAGTCAGTACAGCAGCTGACCATTAAGCCATGCAGGGGTCGCGGGCTCAACCCAGTGGAGGTACACTACTTGCTTTTCAAATTTCTGTTACATCGGTTGATCACTCCAAGTGCAAGCTATAGGGAAATATATAGGATTCGTTGGGGATAAAACCTGGGTTAATGTGTGTTCGGGGCAAATGCATTTGAAAAGTGAGGAATAGTGAGGCAGGTTTTAATTGTAAATAGTGTACATACATGTAGTGATTTCAAGTGGGGAAATTTCCATTAAGCTTATTTGGTGGACAACGGACCAGTAAGCAGAGGTTCACGGGTTCAATCCCTTGTTGAGGCAATATATTTGCTTTCCTGTTATATATATCATGAGAATCTTATTGTATTGTCTGCCCTTTTAAGTTTTTAGTAGCATATAAAATATGGCAGTAGACTACTGATGCCATTATTCAGTGCACATGTCATCACGGATATGATTATATGTACAATCATTTGGAATCCGACAATGCAAAGTAATTAAGACAATGAAAGTCACATCAGGACAAACAATAATAATTTCAGTCGATATATGTATAGATGTAATACAAAGTTTGTTACAATGTGCTTACATGTTTAGATTTAGATTTTTTTTAAATGGGGGGGGGGGGGGGGGGGGGGATAATCACCTTTTATATCTAGTTAAGTTTGTAGCATATTTTTGTGTGTCAGTCTTTTAAGTTAACACCCCTCACCCCCCCCCCCCCCCAAACAAGAAAAGAAAAAGAAAGAAATACGCTAAGTCTAAAATTCTGAAAATGTGGTAGTATATACACACTGCGATATGTCCAAGTTTACACGTACATAAACTTTAATGCTTAACGGTGAGTGATTACTGTCATAGCTCTTCTAATGCTTTGCCTTCGAACCTAGCCGACAGACTAGGGGCCTGTTCGTTTATGCGGACAAACCGGTTTGTCAGTTTTTAAATGTAAAATTTTAAATATTCATTTTTTATAGTAAATACTCTTATTTTTTATATGGTACTATATCTCGGTTTACAGTCAGAACTTCATGGGGCCTGAGGCTAGATCGGAGGATCTCAGCCAAGTAGACCAGCGTGAAGGTGCACATTCATTTACTTTCTGCAATATACATACCTCCAGTAACGAGGAAGTACGACAGTAAAATGGCTGAAAACATAAACATCGCAGAAGGCTGCTTTAACCATGTTGGCTTCTTTAGTTTGAGATTAGGACAAACTAAGATATTGTAAGGCAATGCATACAATGCTTCCATCGTGAAAGTTGATGTGGCAACCGGAAGTGAAACTTGTGTACACCTGGCGGAAAATTGAAGAGTATCAGGGGAGACTATTTTCCTGTAAATGTTTTTTGAGGTCTCACACAACTATTTAACTATATATTATTACCAATGACCCGACCCCTCAATCGCTCATTTGAAGTTCAAATTTTGTGAAACTGATTTCAAATTAAAGACTTAAAATGTTCCTACTAGAAAAATGATGTTATTGGATAGGTTTAATAGCTTATAAGATCTTATTATATGTCCCTGCCAGTACTTGGAAGACAGTAACCCTGGTATTTAGTGGATAGGGGAATCCTCACCTGGGGAATTCCCGCCTTTTTACACTTGGGATCCTACACCTTTCTTTTTATACTAGGAGTCTACTTTTTTATTTTTAAAATCTCTATACTCTACTCTTTATTTTCGTATATGTAGAAAGTACCCATGGCATGTGTTATTTACTCAGGAAATATCTACAAACCTAGCTAAGAAACACATTTCCTTGGCTCTGGCGAACGCCAGCTGATTGGCTGAATTAGTTATGTGAGACCTAGATCTAACACACTGCTTTGCCCATTATGCTTGTAAATATGTATAATTAATTATATGTACTCAACGGAGATCACTGCATGGTGTGGAGGTCCCCACCTGTTATAATTATAGCTGCCCTGATATGTGGAGAGCGAGTTGTTGGCTTGTGTCTGTGTGTCTGTGTGTATAGAAACCGTCCTAGAGATCATTCAATTCAATTCTTTTATTACCTTAGGCCTTTCGGTCCATCGGTTTTTAACAAACATATATATACATGATACATTCACACAAAATCTCACACTCTACAGTGTACATGTTACATAATACTAAAGCGGTACACATTTTCCACCTAGAGTAATGATATGAAATTTTATACATATAATCCTTAGACAATACTTTGAATTAATATGTAGTTATATGTACTAAGGTATATCGAAATTGAACGGTTAATCCTTACACCTGTACAGGTATCAAAATAATGGAACAGGCGGACGAACGGACAGATTGAACATAAACACACAAAAATATCGGACAGAGAGCAGCACTTTGAAAAATATATTGCAGTAATAATATAGTTACACAATTCTACGTTTATAGGCTTCCGAAATAAATCTTCCTAACAAATTCAATTCTTTCTGACTTCTTGAGTTTAATAATTCGATAACTTTGAGAACTGATGGCTTATGCCAAAAATATTTCTTTATATATTTTTTTCTAATATCAGTATAACAATGACAGACAAGTAGGAAATGATATTCATCTTCAACATCTAATGAATTACAATATGGACAATATCTGTAACACCTTTCTATATTCCTGTATCTTCCGGATTCTACAGCTAACTTATGGGCAGATAGACGAAATTTAGTAATCATAATTCTTCGTTGTTTTGGTAATGATTTAGTCAGATAGAATTGTAAGGCCACCTTATCAACCATATGCCTATAGAGTTCACATTCACTCGAAGTTTGTATTAAATTAAATAAATTTTGATTGGCCTGATCTTCAATTCTCTGTTTAATTAGAGGCAAAAGATAAATGTCGGTGGGTGTCTGTCTCGCCCAGACATAACCAAAACCTAGCTCAAATAATTTTCGTTTTAGAAAAACTAACCAATTTTGCTTAGGACGTTCCTTCTCCGTTTCCCTGTAAAGAAAGTCATACGCCTCAGTTAAGATACAATTATCCGAATTTAATAATTTAAACCAATATTTCAACATCCTAAACAATTGTGTATTAGCAAGCGGTTGGCGACCAAGTTCAATGTATACCATAGCGTTACATGTAGATTTTTTTACACCAAGTAAATTTTTGCAAATTTCCAAATGAATTTTTTCTACTTCAAGCGCTTTAATAATTCCCAATATTTCACAGGCATAAAAAAGAATACTTCCGACATATGTATCAAAAAGGTGCAACATAGTTTTGATATTCAAATTCATATTATTACATTTAATTTGGAGCGAAGAGCAAAAAGAGCTTTTCGTCCTTGTTCAGCCACATGTTTAGACATAAAACTAAATTTATTGTTGAATCGGAAGAGGGCGCCTAAATAACAAAACTGATCAACTACTGAAAGCAATTCCCCATTGAAAGTCCAAGTTTCGTTTACTTTAACTATGCCGCCATTACGAAAAATAACAATCTTAGTTTTTTCTGTATTAGCTGTTAACTTCCATTTATCTGCATAGGTATTTAAACTGTTTAAAAGCCCTTCCAACCCTTCAACTGATTCAGAAAACAACACCAGATCATCAGCGTACAGAAGAAGGAATAGACTCAATTCTCCAAAATCATAACTAGGAGCACCATTTTCAATAAAACTATTCTCAAAATCGTTTAAAAACAAAGAAAAAATAAAGGGGACAAAATTTCCCCTTGCATCAATCCGACGTTATTAGAGAAAAAATTTGAACAATTTCCATTTACTAAAACACAAGATTTAACAGAAGTATAAAAAGATTTGACCGTTGCCAGAACTTTCCCCCGAATACCTATTTTGAACAGCTTGTACCAGAGACTTACTCTATCTACATAGTCAAACGCTTTACGAAAATCTACGAAACAACAATAAAGACGTTTTTTCTTAGACAAAGTTTTCGAAATTATAGTTTGCAAAACGAATATAGCATCAATTGTACTAACACCAGGTCTGAATCCGAATTGAGCGTCGGTTAAAATGTCATGTCTGGTACAAACATCTAATAATCTTTTGTTGAGAATTGAGGTAAACAATTTACATAAACAGCTAATTAGGCTAATACCCCGATAATTGTTAGGATCAGTTCGATTCCCTTTCTTGTGAACAGGTACAATAACAGCAGTAGACCATTCAGACGGAAAACATCCAGAGTTTAAAATATTATTAAATAATGTATGCAACATGGGCAATAAGAACGCTTTACCTTCAATAAAACATTCATTTAACAAGCAGTCCAAACCGTGTGATTTACCACGTTTAAGGTTATTAATTGCACATTGGATTTCATTAATAGAAAAATCAATATCTAACTCTTCAAAAATCACAGCCTCATCGACTTCAGCCTCGTTCTCGATTGTAGAAACGGAGTTAACACCATTGTTAGCTACATTATTAAAATGGTCAAACAACTGATTTATTGAAATCTGGGGTGAATTAGAATTTCTGTTTTTACCGATTTTTTTGTAAAAATATTTCGGGTTATGCTTACGCAGATATTCTAATCTATCACCCTCGTGCAACATGTATTGTCTTTTGTTCTTTTTTTTTCAAGAATTTTATAACGCCTTTTCTTTGTAATCAGCTCAGCGTGCGTCACTGAATTTTTATTTTTGTTAAAGGTGCTAAGAGCTCTTAAATACTGCCTACGTAAAAACTTAATTTCGTCGTTAAACTATGGCTGGTCTTCAGTAGTTTGACCATTTGGATACTGAGCTCTACAAGTCCTAGCTTTATTAAAACAATCGGCAGGTACATGTTTCTTAAAGAAAGGCTCCATAATATTTTGTAATTCAGCGGTGAATCGATTGACACTTACATCAATAGATTCCTGGTTCAGATTACCCCTAATCAGGACATGTTCTTTAAGATGATCAGAGTTGATGTTTAAGGATTCTAAAAACTGATACTTGAAATTATCATTCCACCTAAAATTAGATTTCATATTTAGATTCGAACCAGCTTCTTTGGTCGAGTTATTTAACATGCTGAAATTTTCAGTAAAAAGTTAAACATGTAGAGGAGCATGATCTGAATACTCTGTAAAGTTACAAACAATAAATGTTTTTACAATTGGAAATAAGGAAAAGGGCATCAGCAAATAATCAATCACACTCAAACCATTATGACCACAAAATGTGAAATCATTGGAAGTACCATCATTATCTCTACCGTTTCTAATTCGCAGACCAGTAGACTTACACAACTTGATTAATCTTGAACCATAATCATTGATACCGGTATCAGGGTTATGTCTAAGGGGGAGATTTTTGTCAACATCATCGCATATGTAATTAAATATAGATTCAAGGTGATTTCGGACACTTTCATGGATAAAATCATAATTAATAAAATCATCCATATTACGAGTTCGATTATTTAGGTCTCCTAACAACATTACTTGTTTCGAAGCAGAGGCCTCCAGGATCAGCGATTCTAACTCCATAAATACATCACAATTATAGTAAACATATCAGAGCTGTACTTTCATTTATATATTCTATCTGTTTTAAAGACATGTCGAATGGTTGAGATTGTATAATTATAGGATAAAAGGTATATATCAGTGTACTTCCTGTCTACAAATCAGTGGTCCTTATAAAGCTAATATGTAAAATCGTATACGTATATAATTAAAGTATGGATTGGCACTATTTACCGTTTCTATAGTACTAGTATATCATGTTTGTATTATCAATGAAACATATTGTATACTATATTACTTTATTATGCATTTATGATAAATGTATATGAATATTATCTATACTTAATAAATATGTCAGCGTTCATATAGATTTTATCCTGGGGCTTACATCGAGGATTTGTATGAAGAATTTCTTTTAAAAAATCCTGAACATTTTGTGGTCAACGTAATGAATATTAAAATATCAGTGCATAAACACTGTGATTATCATTTAATATGAATGCCATCATTTAAGTAACTGTAATGCATTGTGCTATTTTTAATGAGATACCATGTAATGTGTTCTTCTACATAAAGATATATATATTCTTGATTGATATAATGGTATGATTTTCCATCACTATCTGTACTATTGTATTATTGTATATGTATATGTCTACTCTCCAATGTGTCTTGTAACACAAGGAAATAAAATAATCTGAATCTGAATCTGTGTAAGGTAAGATAAGATATATTTTATATAAGTATTGCACATTTTAAATACATACAAAGGTACGTAAATACATACATCTAATGCATTAAAATGTCCAGCCTTATTAGACTTACGAGACACTAAAAAAATCCATTAACATGTCCAATATTATACATAAAACCAATTTGTCTGTCACTGGTTATGATACAATATTTGTGCATCAAAGCATTATTAATCTGTTCTTATATGTCACTCTATATAAGGATCTATACATATGTTTAGAGTATTTAAAAAAAAAAGTATATACTTGAAAGTCCGTAAAGTTACATTTTGCACGGCATTATATTATGTATTATCATATGAATCTATACATTCACATTCCATCGTTAAAGATAGATGTATAAAGATTCAAGTTTTTTGTGCCAGACGCTATGTTCATGTTGTACTGAAGTTTATAAACACCTAAAAATAACAAAGTCACAGTATTACAGGTGCCCAGTTGTCATGCCACTCTGAACCTTCGATGATTCTTATATGTAAGTCAATTTCTTCTGTGATAATAATAACCCCAAGGATCCACCTCTTCCAAACAAAACACTTGTTACAACTGTTCATATGCACAGCAGCAGTAATACAATTTAATCATTGAAAATTAAAAAAAGGATGGTGATAACATTTTTGATATGGAAAATATTCCTACATGTATTTGTTTCGTATTTTATATCTAAACACTGGACATCTGAAATAAAAGTAATAAACACATTTTCTATCATAAATGATTGCTTTGTATTCTTTTTGGTCTTTGATATCTATTCTAGCTCGAGCATTTTGCCCAAGTGCACAAAATACCAACTCATTCATCAAAGACTGTGGTGTCCCTGGACATCGCGTATTTGTTCATATCATCTCAGAGGGAAAGATCTTAACTCTAACGTTCAACTTCGCACCGACGAAAGCAAAAAAAAGACTTCCAGCTACCTTCGAGATCAAAAGAAATCATCTTTTGGAGATGATTTAAATGTTTTTATTAACTGTGGGCCATATTGTCACTTAGTACGGATTATATACACAATCGTAATATACGTGAACAACAGCTATACAAAATACAGTGGAGAACGAGTTAAGAATCTGTTCATATAGCGTGAATCTTATTGGCTTCGAAAATAAATTTGCATGGTATAATTTAATTCATTGACATAAGTTAACTCAATAACTTGTATATAAAAGTCTATACTTAATGTCAAATCATGTACTATTGGTTACATATAAAATTGATATAATAGCAGTATATTAAATGCTAGATACTTTATTCAAATGGAATACTGAGATCACACGGTGAGGGAGATGCGAGAGTGGTTGGGGACACCCCTACCAGAAACTCGCACATGCCCCGTTGAAATCGGGCAGATCTGATTGTATGGTGAAATACTTATGGATATCAAGTTAAAATACATGGAGCAAACACAAGGAAAAAATGAACAAGATTAAGACATGCGGCTCGAATCTTATTAGCTTCGAAAATAAATTTGCCTAAACGAGTATATATTATTTACGTTCAATAACTGCATCAATTTAAACATTGAAGGTTTATATCAGTAATATTTTTCAATGAGACGGCGTCTTAAGTTATTGTACATGTTACATTTCAATATAAAATGGTATCCATCCTCTCCTTCAGTCGTTGACTTACATATCAAACAATATCTCTTATGTCGATCAATATTCTTGTAGCGGCCTGTTTCGATTGCTAAAGAATGCGCAGGTATACGAATTTTCGATAAGCATATTCTGTAATTCACAGGTATATATTTTGTTAAGTAAAATTGAATGGAAAAATTGTCCACAATATACTTATATAAGAATGAAAATGTTACATGAACGCGCTTTTGACGTTTTTTCTTATACAGTTAAACCTTTGTTAACTCGAAGACCTCGTTCACCTAGGATGCCTTGATGGAGATTTTCCTCTCGCTCAGTTTTATGATCCCACAACGTTACACGACGTGCTGTATGCACACGATGTATGTACAATAGCAAAAACATGTGCTACAGGAAATTAGTGCACGATGAGCGATTTAAATGGTGTGTCAAGAAGACTTTCAAAATCACAAAGACAGTTTTTTTTTTTTTTTTGAAATTCATCATTATTATCACATAATTTGCTGGGAAGCCACCTCTAAGGCTGCGATGGATTGACCCATAAGCTTGTAAATCAAACTGTCGAGCTCTGAATTACAAGAATTGAGTACTGAATATATAGAATTAGTTATATCGCTACTAAATAACTGAAATTGATGTATTGTTTTTTATATACCAACCCGATCTATTAGTTTCTGAATTCGGCAAAATTACGTCTGGTCTGAATTCCATCAAATTTACCGACAATTGACAAATGTTATAGTCGAAACATGTACATTCAAGTAAAACTTTATATCAATAACTTTGATTAAACTAATGAATTAAAAAGTACAAGGAGAACGGAGCCATGCGCTCCGGAAGAGTAAGCGTTCTCTGCTTCATCGACAACACCCGCCATACAAATCTAGATTAAATCTTGGCTAAGTCACAATCTCAAATGAAAATCGCACAAGGCAAAGATCAAAGGTAAGTGGCTGATATTGAAGGGTCTGTGGTGTCTTCACTTTCAAATTCGACAGGGTATATCCGGTCGACATGGTTGGTAAGTTGCTTCCTATTTAAACATCACCAATAAATCTGTATGTGAAATTAAAGTACTTTGCAAGGTCACGATAAGCTCCTATGTATTTTACCTTCAACGACTATTTTTGCCTATAACTCTTAAAGCTAGGGCTACGGAAGCGTATTGTTGCCACGTCAGTTTATTTCTATCGTTGTGGTAACACAGATTTATGAGAGCTTAAGCCGAAATATATGAAAACCGAGTCGAAATTTCGACTTTGAGTTAAATTTTGAGATGATGCCTTTAAATTTTCGAAATAATTCCTCCGTTGCAAATACCTTGCGTCCTGTGTGTGAATTCGAATTACATTAATAAAAAAAAGTTGTTTTTTATTCCAGTACTCAGATTCTTTTCGCAGCGGATATCCGTACAGGAAACATTCAAAGTTGATCCGATAATAAAAGCCATTTCATTCCTCTGGTTGTTACCTCAGTCAAGGAAACATAGACATGTCTATCAATGACACCTAATTAAAAGGACAGCAAAAGTGTCAGACAGGTTGGTCTGAATCTGTCCGTATATAGAGATGTTCTTTACACATGATTGACTTCATATAAAAGACTCTAATTGATTAAAATGAGTTATTCATTTATTTAACTGCATGAATAAATTCAATATTGCTACCTGTATGTGTATTGTTCTACTAACGGGGTTTATTCATTAACGGACAGATCATTGATGGTGATTTTCATTCGGATTTGATGATTTTTGTTTGTATCTAATTTGTCTAAAAAGCGCTTCATTAAAGGCTTCCTCTATGCAGAACAGGTTAAACACATTTATATCAACATTGTCGATACCGACTCTTCAAACATTATTGTATAGGACATCTGTGAAGCCATGGACGAAGATCGTGTGGTCAAAACGTGTGTCCATCAAAACCCGTTCATCTTCGTGTGTGTATACTAAAAGGGCATCTAGAAAGACGCTTGTGACAGAAGAGACCAGTAAGCTTTGGAGATGTAGTTTATCAGACCTTCATCGAATACAAATGGTTGGACTTCACCTTCACCGAGAGAACAGGTTCATAGTGTGCACAAACGTTTTGCAGGTAAACGTTCCTGTCAGAAACATGGCCATGGTTGGGTTTGAATTCAAGTCATTTGAAAGAAGGCTTGCCTTCTTGTTCTCCGTACTGAGAATACACGTATATGATAGTTTCCAATTTACTGACCACTGCTTCAATCTCAGTGTCATTTTTCCACGTGCCTACCTCTTGCATCCTTGGGCTATTGACATACCCTTTTACCGGTGGATTTTCAACTTGTTTCACGTTTTCTTTCAGATGATTAAATAGTGTTTATCGATTCGTGCTCAGATTTCCTGTTGGCAATAAGGGCTAAGGAAAAGTTTTATGTCCCAGTCAGATCAACAACAGTGAATCATGCATGACTTCTCACCCGGGTTAGAAAATGGCCGTCACATGCGCGTATGAGGGTTGGTAAACATTGAATATGAACTATATAATTAAGATTGAATTTTTCCAATTTATTTTGTAAGTATATGCTATTTTTGTTCACCTTATGCCTAGTTTTCGAAACTTTATTGCATTTGAGATCAAAGAGCAAATGGTTCTTTCCAAACTTTTCAATTTAACAAGGTATTGTTTAATCAGTAGCCAAATAAGATTACCCATAATCAAATCGGCTTCACTAAAACTAAATATACCAAAAATAAATTCCTGTTTTACAAAATCAATATGAATGCTATTAATTGCAAGCAGTTTCTAAAATTCTCTCAATATAGTACAAACTTAATAATGTTTTGATAACAGTTATCTTCCTAATTGGAGTAAGATTTCTTCGGCTCTATGAGCTTATGAGAGGTTTCAGTTTATCCAGTTTTTTTTTTATCAAAGTTTAATTTTACTATTCTATTTAAGTCAACGTCATATTCTATGCTTAAAAGACTAAATTTAACATAATCATTGACAGGATTGCTATGTTGTCTGTATTTTTACGACACAATTTACAGATGAAATTCCTAGCTTCTGTCCTATATGCTAGTTTCACTAATCGGCAACTGTCCATGTTAGTTTGGATGTTTCAAGCTCAATTCTCATAGAGGATTTGGGTCCCATACATGTATGCATGCACTTGTAGTGATTAAGTAGCTATTTGTTCTCACATTGATAACGTAATTCATTGAAGTAGTATTACTCTGTAGCGTTCTTGACAAAGAGCTTCCACCGTCTTGAGCCGCATGCCACAGATGAAAGAACGAATTCAAGAAAGAATGAGTATATTACGAATAATAAAGCCTGTCCTTCACAAAATACACTTTCCAAATATAAAGTTACATACTTGAAAAAGAAACGGGATTTTCCAGACGAAATCAGTATTGGCGTTGCATAACTCATTCCAAACGAATAATTTGCGTTTTTTGATTTCGCAACAAACATCAGGTAGTCCTAGAGCTTTTGTTGTTATTGTGGATGATGATATCTTTTCGAATCCTTGACATCTCCTAGCTCCGTACCTTTGCGTTCGCTCTAACTCGATTTCGAATGACTTTGTAGTTTCTCCACATAGCTCATAGTTGAAAGTACAATCGATTTGACAAATCGTACACTTTCAAATGGGTTAATTCCATTCTGGTGTATTCCGAGGCTAAAAGACTTGACGGTTTTACTGCCTTTTACACACGAACTCGCGATTTGCATATCGGGTTTAAGGTTATGACATAATGTTGCCCAGCAAAAACACATGTAATATGGATGCCTTGGACATATAACCCAATACTTGCTTCTTCAAGGAAAAGCCGAGCAGAGAGAGTCCGCCCTTGACCGACCCCTTGCTTTATAGGGTACGCATAGCTCGTTTCCCCATCATAAAGAACACATGCAGTCAGGCCAGCAAACGAGTTATGAAGAATCACAATCGATACCCCTTAAGAACCAATCCATTTATCCAAACACTGTTAAATGCTTTTGCTTTGTCAAGAAAGGCTGCAAAAACTGTTGAATTGCGCTCCAGATAGTTATCTTTCTGACTCTCTGAAAATGTTTGCTTAATGTTAAAAAAGCATGGTTTTACTCAAAATCCATCACATTTTTATTATCAGTTCCTAATTTATCCAACAATGTAACTTCTTGCTTTGCATATATGCTATGTAGCATGTTATTATCAGCATGTTCATATTAGGTTTTCTGACACAAATGAAGAAATGATATTTTAGCATTTTCCCCCAAAACGATACATTTTTTTCTTCATTTTTGGCACAATATGCGCGCTATATTTTTGCTTATGTATATGTTTGGACTTAAATGCCTGTTTGTAAACGTAGAACTACATAGGCTTCCATTAGCACATACAAGCTATTATAATTGCTTCTTGGGCTGTTTTGAAACCCAGCCTTTCTAAATTCCTATTTTGCACAACGTATGATTGCATATGTACTACCGTATATTTGTATCATATCTAAATTGAATTGTTGTCTTGTTTACTTGTATCAACAAATAAAGTGATATTTGTTTATAAATGTTTTGTCACAAGAATAGCGCTACATTGCTAATGTTATTATTACATGGAGGCATATATGCGACGTTAAATACCAGTAAAGCATCTTGACTCATGAGCCAGTTATATGGTTAGCAACATATCCCCTGATGTTTCCTACATTCGGCCATATATTATCTGTACAAAGGAAATGTCGGTTAAATGTTTGCATGGTTTAACTCACACAGAAAACAAGCTATTGCGCCATATTTATAAGCTGAGACATTGCGTCAAGATATACGCGTACTTTGCGTTTGTCGGTTAGATATATGATGGAAGCTCAATAATATCCACGCTGTTCCCTTCACAAGCACGTACTGGTGGATCCTTAACGGAAATCTCTACACAATGTAATACCAATATTGACGAAACTAATTATACATCCTGGTCGCTTGCTTTTCACTTTATATATTTATGTATGCTTAAATAATCCGAAAACACACTCACACCTATATCCATCTGAGACTTGCCAGTGACATGGGATCAAGGAAACTCCGATGGGTTAATTGTTTATTATGAAGCCTTCTGACTGTCATTACATTACAAGTCAACCATGCTGTTTTGATATCCAATTAAAAATGGAAAATGATTTATCCAAAGGCAGTTATACCAAACAACACCGACCCCGGTTTCATAAAGGTAATTTAATCAGTGTTCCATCATTGTTAGAGTTAAGGGAATATCCTAGTTAAAGTTTGTGTTTTTATCTAATTTTATGCTTTCCTATTGAAAAATACGTCCAGTGATTTCTTTAAGCTAATTTCAAGGTACGTTTGTTAAAATCCTGGTCCCAGGTGCATTCGACCTACAACACTGGCCAGCTGATCGATTACAGGAGCAGCAATGTGTACCTCAGGCCGTTCGACTGATGACTATCATGGTTCATTGCCGCATCCTTACTTTGTAGTACATGAACGGTCCAGGTCTAGGCCTTCAGTCAGGTACATGGCACAGGCTAATATTTGACTGCAACACTTACATATTGATAACAACAAAAACAGTATTTCTTATTTTCCCACTTTTACATTTTTTATTACGCTACTTGAAAAAAATATTCTTCATTCATTGGACGTTATACGCACTGACGGAACAACCCGAACACTAATGGAATAGCAAAACAGATGATTCAAATTTGATGGAAAATTTGTCAAGTACTGGAAGTAAAATAGGATAGTTCCATAATAACAATGCCTTTTCATTTCATTTCCAAAACAAAATTCACAAAATGTAATAAAAGATACAAGATTGTCGAATACCTTGTATTTGAAAAAGAACCATTAGCTCTGAAGAGCATAAGACAAGGATATAAATTCACAGTAACATGATCTAAAATCTATAAGTAACGGGATAATAAATGAAGCATATTAACATATAAAATAAATAGATAAGAACAAGCATAAATATGATGTTTGTTGACTACGAGCAATATATATATATATAAATGCTTATATAGCCATGTGTAAGAATTGAGTAAACACGATCTAGAATACATACAGAGTGTGGGGAGCATGATGAAAACAAGTAAAAAAAAATAAGATTAAGAGGTCAAAAAGGTGACACCAGCACTTTATAACTACAGGACACAGCGAGCAGGTCATATGACTCCAAAGTACGACCAGAGATTTTGTAAATGGTAAGTAATTGCCAGCAAGGCACGCTCCATGCAAATTAACTCAAGCACTCTACATATACAAGCACTATGGCATAATAATAATAAACAACATTTAGTATGAGAAATCAACAAGGAAATATTAACGTAAAAAGGACAAAAAAAAAAAAAAACCTATCGTGAACACAAGGAGCAGTTGCAGAGTGGGTCACCCAGGGTACCGAGCAATCTGGAGAAAACTGAAAATGAAGGAGCTGTCCTTAGCTCATTTGGCAGACTGGTCCAAACACTTGCTGCCTCAAAGTAGCAAAATTTCAAACCAAACCTGGTGGTGTTCACTCTTAGAATCTCGACTTTGTTGTTGTCCTGTAAATTATAGGTAAAACACCAGCCATCTTATTCTCATCCAATGCCATACATCAGTCCTCTAGGAGACGCAACATGATGGACTGGTACCCAAAGCCATCCCCGAGGGCAGCCACGAACAGGCCAAACTCTTTTTAAATTGATTATTCAATTGATCTTTTGAAATCCTTTCAAAGACCTTAGACATGGCTGGAAGTATACTGATAGGTCGGTCGTTGGCTTTCTCAAGGGGTCATTTTTTGTGGATAGGAATCTCATGTACCTCCTTCAAAGCGTTTGAAAAAGATTCCTTTTTGATACAATGATTCATTAGAGATGAGAAGGGGTTACATAGGATTCCTTGTCAAAGTTTCTGTAAGTTCTTAACCTAACTTTCTGCTTGTTGACCAGGGGGACTGACTTTGGTCTATTTGTTACATAGGATTCCTTGTCAAAGTTTCTGTAAGTTCCTATAACCTACCTTTCTGCTTGTTGACCAGGAGGACTGACTTTGGTCTATTTGTTACATAGGATTCCTTGTCAAAGTTTCTGTAAGTTCTTAACCTAACTTTCTGCTTGTTGACCAGGTGGACTGACTTTGGTCTATTTGTTAAAACGACATAAACAAGGGATGTTTTACATTTGTTTTTTTACAAAACATGTCACTGACTTGACCAAGTTAGGTAGGTTAAAAACATCACAAAAGTCAGTCAGTATTCAGGTTAGAGCAGTCAAAATTTAGATCTTCAATCGGTAAAATATTTTGAAAAATAGTAGAAATCTTGTCGAGACGACCTATAGTCATAGTGTATATGAATAGTTTATCGGACATGGGCGGTGTATTTCCTGTGGTGCCAGAAATCGCAATCGTTGTATTGTATACCCTGATGGTTTGACTTAACAAGTTTACCATAAACATCGCAGGGGAATCTTACAGGCCCGGGGTAGGAGAGATATCGCCAGAAATGAGCAAGGCTAGCAAACATAGACTTAATATCACATGACGGGTCTGTTTTCTAAAGTCGGTCCTTTAGACGAAAACTGGTTGGAGTGAGTAGTAAGTAGCTGTCTGCTCATCGAAAACCTTTTTAAGACGATCTTAACACTTTGGAAGTCAGTTAAATGCATTCAACAAGATGTTTAAAACAACCTTCAGTAATAAGCAATGTTTTCATTCCTTTTGCTAATATCATTCGTGAAACATATTTATTATAACTTAAGGCATTGCGTTACACTAGCCTTACAATACCTACAGTAGTAACAAAGGTTTTTGAAAACAAGATCACTAAAAAAAGATTTCAGTGTTCCCACGCAGGTGTTTCTCACAAGACTACATAACTCTCTAGTGTCTATTGGTTTTACAGTTGTGACGTTTGAGAACAACAGTCGCGTGTCTGTCGCTGAGAACAGAATATTTACGTGTGTGTTGAGGTTTGTTTATTGGATCTATTGATTAAACATTTTGCGCTGATTATATTGGATAGGCATGCATTTATATTTTATAAGGTGTCTATTGACAAAACATTTTACGCTAATTAACGAACGGAAAGCCTTTATCGATTTCAAGAAGCTGTCTGTTGATATTTTTTTTTCTCCCATTGATAAGCATTACTTTCACTATTGTTGTGGTGACATTCAGTATTTCATTTCATTCTGTGATATACTTGACGTACAGTATGTTCAATCATTAATATCACAGACGGTGCCCTCCTACTTAACCATAATCCCATTCTTCTTCTCACTATCCTATTATAGAGAAACATAGTTACGTTACAGGATATTTTTGATGATGTTAAGTTTCAACATACTGTTATGTTGAACGGCTTGTTTTTGGTTTGTTTTAAAAATAGCAAGTAAATTTAAACTCTTCAGTGTTTGGTGCAATCTTTAATCACTCGGAACTCCTCGAATGTAACTGCGCAACATCACTCAGAACTCCCCGAATGTAACTGCGCAACATCACGTGTGAAGCACAGCCGAGGAGTTCCGATTGACCTTTAATAGCGGTAAAACAACATGGAGAAAGGAAAACGTGCCAATCAGTCCATAAGACAAAAGAGGTATCAAGATCTGGAATCGCTGCCGTATTATGTACATTATGTTATGTTATTAAATTAATTTAATCATATCTAATTAAATCAAAACAGTTATATAATAATATTATGTTAAGATAATTGCGAAAAACGATCGTCTTGGGAAGTCAAAGCAGATCGGGCCAATAACTGCAGGACTTGAAATAAACGAGTTGACCTAATTTATGTTACATTGATCACATATAATTCATGCGATGGAAGAAGCCAGGGATATAACAATAGACATCTGACCTCACTGAACGCAATCAAATACTTACAAAGGAAGCTACATGGGTACATAATACATAACATCGATAGTGTCTTCCTTCCAGTACCGATGATTACA
Organism: Pecten maximus; assembly: GCF_902652985.1. NCBI lineage: Eukaryota > Metazoa > Mollusca > Bivalvia > Pectinida > Pectinidae > Pecten > Pecten maximus. The sequence goes on from NC_047016.1 coordinate 5,618,580, forward strand.
TCCGATCTACTAGCTTAAAATCGTTAATCAAAGTCTGAAGCATGGCGTGAGAGATGCCGCAAATTGTCAAAGGCACATGTAACATGTCTATCAGGACATATAGCCTTAGCTGCTATCAATATGAATCATAGTAAGACATATCTATTTGTCTAAATCTGCTGTTACTGATGCTGCTCTGATTGGTGTTTGTGTTCACACAGATCTGATTGGTGTTTGTGTTCACACATATCTGATTGGTGTTTGTATAGACACTGATCTGATTGGTGTTTGTGTTCACACAGATCTGATTGGTGTTTGTGTTCACACAGATCTGATTGGTGTTTGTGTTCACACAGATCTGATTGGTGTTTGTGTTCACACAGATCTGATTGGTGTTTGTGTTCACACAGATCTGATTGGTGTTTGTGTTCACACATATCTGATTGGTGTTTGTGTTCACACAGATCTGATTGGTGTTTGTGTGGACACTTATCTGATTGGTGTTTGTGTTCACACATATCTGATTGGTGTTTGTATAGACACTGATCTGATTGGTGTTTGTGTTCACACAGATCTGATTGGTGTTTGTGTTCACACAGATCTGATTGGTGTTTGTGTTCACACAGATCTGATTGGTGTTTGTGTTCACACAGATCTGATTGGTGTTTGTGTTCACACAGATCTGATTGGTGTTTGTGTTCACACAGATCTGATTGGTGTTTGTGTTCACACATATCTGATTGATGTTTGTGTGGACACTGATATGATTGGTGTTTGTGTGGACACTGATATTATTGATGTTTGTGTTCGCACAGTTCTTATTGGTGTTTGTGTTCAAACAGATCTGATTGGTGTTTGTATGGACACTGATCTGATTGGTGTTTGTGTTCACATAGATCTGATTGGTGTTTGTGTTCGCACATATCTGATTGGTGTTTGTGGTGACACTGATATTATTGGTGTTTGTGTTCACACAGATCTGATTGGTGTTTGTATGGACACTGATCTGATTGGTGTTTGTGTTCACACAGTTCTTATTGGTGTTTGTGTTCACACAGATCTGATTGGTGTTTGTGTTCACACATATCTGATTGGTGTTTGTGTTCACACAGATCTGATTGGTGTTTGTGTTCACACAGATCTGATTGGTGTTTGTGTTCACACAGATCTGATTGGTGTTTGTGTTCACACATATGTGATTGGTGTTTTTGTGGACACTGATCTGATTGGTGTTTGTTATAACACAGATCTGATTGGTGTTTGTGTGGACACTTATCTGATTGGTGTTTTTGTGGACATTGATGATCTGATTGGTGTTTGTGATCACACAGATCTGAATGGTGTTTGTGTAGACACAGATCTGATTGATGTTTGTGATCAAACAGATATGAATGGTGTTTGTGTTCACACATATCTGATTGATGTTAGTCTTCACACAGATCTAATTGGTGTTTGTGTTCACACAGATCTGATTGATGTTTGTGTTCACACAGATCTGATTGGTGTTTGTGTTCACACAGATCTGATTGGTGTTTGTGTTCACACAGATCTGATTGGTGTTTGTCTTCACACAGATCTGATTGGTGTTTGTGTTCACACAGATCTGATTGGTGTTTGTATGGACACTGATCTGATTGGTGTTTGTGTTCACACAGATCTGATTGGTGTTTGTGTTCACACAGATCTGATTGGTGTTTGTGTGGACACTGATATTATTGGTGTTTGTGTTCACACAGATCTGATTGGTGTTTGCATGGACACTGATTTTATTGGTGTTTGTGTTCACACAGTTCTTATTGGTGTTTGGACACAGATCTGATTGGTGCTTGTGTTCACACAGATCTTACTGGTGTTTGTGTTCACACAGATCTGATTGATGTTTGTGTGGACACTGATCTGATTGATGTTTGTGTGGACACTGATATGATTGGTGTTTGTGTGAACACTGATCTTATTGTTGTTTGTGTTCACACATATCTGATTGATGTTTGTGTGAACACTGATCTGATTGGTGTTTTTGTGGACACTGATCTGATTGGTGTTTGTGTGGACACTGATATGATTGATGTTTGTGTGGACACAGATCTGATTGGTGTTTGTTTTGATATTGATATGATTGGTGTTGGCAGCTTAAAACCCTCGCTGAGATACTTTCAAGCAACGAGAACATGGAGGTAATAACAATTTCAATTTCAACAAAAGATCTAGTACATGCTGTCATCATAGGATTGGATCATAAGCTAAGCAATGAAATGCTTTCAGTTGGAAGTTCTGGGCTGATGAATGCCAATTGGGCAAAGGCAAATTCAACATGGAGCGCTAGCACTACATTAAATTTGCCTTTTCCCAGTTTTAATTCACCAGCCCATAACTTCCAACTGGAAGCATTTCATTGCTTAGCTTGACCCATCTTTTCGAGCGGCAAGCCTAGACGCCATCTATTTGACAACTTGTAATATAAACAACGTGTTAAGAAGAACACGCCGTCATTAAATACGAGGGAAATCCCGAGATGAGGCATGCTACTATTTACAGAAAAAGAATTAAATCTGCAACAAGTTCCGTGGCTATGACAGTGAATTCAGTCAGAAAATCAAAACTACCCATTACTCCTTAGATCAAACAAGCCTCCATAAACAACAAACGGAAATCGTGAGAGCAGAAATCTAATAACTATCCAAGAGACCCAGTCAATGCTGCCATTGGAAAAAAAAATAATGATACTAATAATAAAGCACGTGATATCCTGGGAACTACTAGTGAACACTTGAATCTGGCGTAACCTAACATCCATGAGTATTTGACACAACTCTTATATATCATACTGAGAGAAAAGATGTTCCATCAGTTCTTAGGCAGGGCATTCTCACTCCAGTTTACCAAAAGGCGCAGCTGATGACATAATTCTTCAAGATCAATATTGGAATCCACCCAATTAAGATTCACTGGAGGTACCTCCTGCCTAGATTCTGCCCAACGTATCACCAAATGTTAACATGAAACAAAGGCGAACAAGGAACCAATGTTGCTGACAATGATTGACACCGAGAAGGCCTTTGAAAGCGTTGATCACAACATACTACTTCATAAGTTGTACTTTGATGGAATAAGAGGAAAAAACTGTGAGTAGGGATATATAGAGAGAAATGACTTATGTGATTAATTGAAATGTTCATCTCTCTAATGAATTAGCCCTAATGAATAGGGTGAGGCTGGTGTATATGGGCTCCGGTTCTGCTCGCAACAAAATCACAACAACACACATGTGAGCATTACACTGAGAACGAGTGTTTTTATTTAATTCAATCACGTGACAACATCTAATACACAAATGTGGCACTCACTAAAGCCAGACTATTTGGCTATATACTAAATTGATAACAAATGCAAGCAGGTGTCCTTTCTTCGGATCATTATAAAATGTATAGCAATGCACTCCTGCTCCAGTCCGAAAACATTTTGAAAGAGCATCACCATTCATAACGCCACCTGTTTAGATGACCTAACTCTGATATTAAACAATGAGGGAGAGATTGAGAAAAAAAAGTGTAACCCCAACAGAACGTTCAATACTACCATGCAATTCAAAAAAGGAGATAGTGACTCCTATACACCATGACTAAGGAAATCCCCAGATAAGATCAAACAGCTCACCTAGGTATTACCCGGAAATCAGATGGCAAGACTGTTGTTAAAAAAAAATCAAAAACATCCTCGGCCGAGTAACTGTGTACTGTCATGGAAAAAAGCAGGAATTTTCTTTATGAAAATCAGTAGAACCTCATCTTTAAGATAATTTGGTACTTAAGAAGCGGACATCAACTAGCATTTAAACTAATATAAGACTGAAGCTTCGTCTCAAGAGCTAGAAAACTCCTGAATCAATATGGACTACCCAGCATAAATAGACTAATGCATAGGACCCTAATCAAAAAGGGAAATGGATCGAATGGAATAAATTAATATCAAAGAACATTTTATTTTGATGTCGTATCGACAATTGTCAAATCCAATCAGCCATACGCATATTTAGCTTTGTTACCAGGTAGTTTCAGGTTATGTTGGTAGAGGGGGAGGAGCACGGACCCGATGTTCATTACTCACAACTGTTCGTGTATAGATTTCTGCTCGAATACATTCTCAGTACATAGCACTTACCTAAGACATGAAAGAAAACAATTGAGTTGGGTTAAGTGATCGAAATGTCGCTAGTTCGTGCCCCGGCCACTGTGTTGTATCCTTTAACAAGATACTTTACTCCGCTGTAATTTTTTCTACTCCGTCGTTATGTTTTTTACTTTGTTTTAATTTTCTTTACTCCGTCGTAATTCAGTCGATTGGAGTAGGTGATAGGGCAGTGCAAGCAGTGCCTTGATAGGGCAGTACAAGCAGTGCCCTGTTGATCCAGCAGCTTCTCAGGGAGTCAGACAAAAACTTTGGCTGGTTGCTAAAGTCTAAATGACCACGTTTAACTGGAACCCTGACTGGTCAGCAAAGGTTCGACCGTGTGGAAATATATCGCCATAATCATTAAGAAATTTACATTTTATATTTGGTTTTAAAATAATCGAATGAAGCAAAGTATACTTAATACATGCACTTGGATGTGCATTTTACTTTCTACCACTACCATATTTGCTATCTATCGGAACTCAAAATGCTGGTACGACACAAAAGTTTGCGCCCGCAAGTCGATCAACATTTCAAACTATGTTTTGCTTTGCGTTCAATCCGTCGCTAAAAAGCACATCCGCAGTGAGATTTAATATTGCTTTGTAGGTAAAAAAGAAAATTATTTCAAAATTCTCCTATAGGCGACGAAGATATTTTGACACAATGATCGCTGAATGCACCCAGCAAGGATGTTTAGTGAGTACGGACGAATAGATGGAGTGTTTACTACAGGGTAGCGCTACTAATAATGTGTTAACCTTTTTAAGACGGTTATATTGCTTTGAGATTGTGACATGAAATAACTTCAAATCATAATTGATTGAATGGTTGAACCGGAAAATGTAACCGCCAGTCACAAATGTCATGAGAAGTATACAGATTCAATGCCTTAGACATATTTTATATGAATATTCGTACGATTAATACATCCAATAGACGTATCAACATTACGTCCAGATCCAACAATGTAATTTCATTATAACGTGCTATAATGCAGCGAGGAAGAAAATCGTTTAATCCTCATAGAAATCTATTAATCATCATTTACATCCGTTGACGTCATGAATGGAGTTAGACAAGTATCGACGAACAAGTTGTATTCTCATTAGCGATCTCTGTGTACTTGGACATTGCATATAGTAAACATCGAACAGCTGGCTGCTTTGTACAGTAATAATTAGATTTGTTAATGAGTTGTGATGCATTAATTAGAGAAGGAGGGAAGATCAATGACATAATAGCCTTGTTACGATGTCTCCTTGTCGTTTATTACGTGGCTGACCATGAATCTGTGATAATGGGGCCAGTTACCGCAGAGGTGATAATAGATTCATGTTATATTGGACATGGTACTTGAAGCATGTAAACGTGGTAGTATAATCAAATCCACACCAAAATAACGGTCAAGACATAATGTGATTAATGAACGTTTTATTTTCAATGCAATCCTTCTTTTTTTTATATAACAAAGACATGCAAGCCAATTCACTGACAACATGTTTCAACATACAAAGACAACGTGGCATATCTGTCTTTTTCTCAAGAACACAAATACGACGGAAAGAACATCCATTGAGATAAGTATCGATACTATAAACATACAAGAAATAACAGTGCAGAGAAAACAATATGTTTGTTAAGACAAAATATTCGCAACAATAACTAACAGGATTAGAATACAACACAATGCGATATGAGATACATAGAAAGAATATTCCCTATATATTTGTCTCATAATGTTGAAACATATTCAGTTGGAACAGAAAGGTTTTTGAAAATAAACGATTTATCTTTATATCCTGTAGTTATCAAGATAATTAGTTAGAATCATGATGAATATTAATACATATTTTCACCCCAGTAACGAATTATTTACAATAACACCATGACAGTACATGTAGTTATGATATCATCATATACAAATGTACCATTAATGGATCCCAGGAAGGAGCGCTGTATGACGCTCTTAAACACTGCAGGTGTAGCGGACTTTGGCTACTCGCGAAATTGATAATATGTCAGAAAGATGTGTCAGGTCGACATGTAGACCCAGCATAGGTAGCGGCCTACGTAGTCCATTATACATCTCTGTCAACGACTTACATGTTAGATAATATTTGATATCTGGGTAGTTATAGCGGAGCAACATGGCAACACCCTAGGAAAGAAATTATAGCTACACATAATTGTCGAATATTGATACGGGCATTTCTTAGAAATCATAAATATTCCTCATAGCTTTTGACAATTCACGTCTGTTTTTGCGGACTACATTTCAAACATTCATGTTCCGGTTCTCGTTTTTAACTACTTCGTTTTCGTAAGATATTCGGTTGTCACTTTACCATATATGTCAAATTAGCCTGAGGTCAGTATTAAACTGACATGATGGACTTGTTTGGCAATCCTCTTACTTAACATAATGTATAATAAACTAAATTTCTAACCGATTTACTTAAATGATACATTTAAAAGGTAAAAAAGATATGAATACTTATTGTTCATCAACTAAGAACCCCCCCCCCCCCCCCCCTTTTTTTTAAACGTATCATAATTATCATATTAAGAAATAACATGACTAACAAATATCTTTTAATTGAAAGTAGCAAGAGTTTTAGCACTTAACATGTTTTATCACGATACATTATTTTTATCACAAAATTTCCTTGTGATAGCAATACGAAATATGCAAATGTATATATGAAGAATGTTGATTCGAATGCACGAAAAACATTCACAGCAAATAAAAACCGAGCCGGGATCCAGTATTTCGTATCTTTGGTCATAATTGATTTAAATTTGTAGCACTCTATCTTAGACTTTCTTTGAATTATAACAATGAGAATTTTTATAATTCAAGTCATATTTAATTGGGCCCTACTATCTACAGGAAAATAATGTAAAAAAAATCAACATACATATTCACTTCTATAGCTATCATACCGAGTTGAGATTTCCCATATATCGTTGAGGCGCCGTTTTACTATTCATTAATTATCTTTTAATATTAAATCATCTTTTCCTGGTATTTTTTCTTGTCCTGTCCTTATTCGACGTAATTAGGTTGTCAAAGCAACTATATTATTCACAAACATCTTTAACATTGTTATATCCAATGATCGAAGTTAAATAAATATCTCACATGTTCTTTTATTTCTTCACATACAAAAATGTACACATTATAAAAATATTTTATTTTGCACTTATATTATTGTATTAATTCTACAAAAATTTGAGCGTACATGCGGTATAAGTAGAGTTTAAAACGGTTACGTATAATATCAATCATATTGTGAGAGTTGTATTTGGTCAGTTCTATCGCCTGATTCAAGTTGATGTCTTTTCGTACTACAAGGTAATAATGGAGAGGCGAGCAGTTTAACCCGTTCCCGGAAAGATTTGTACATAAAGGAATAAACAAAGACATTGGTAAAACTGTTGCTGTTGGCTAGCCACATAGTCGTGAACTTGACAGATGGCGGGATAGTGTCGATATCAAACAAACTTATGCTAACCACCTCGGAGACGTACGGCCCCCAAACAATGAAGTAGATTGTAGAGGTAACTATGAGTAACTTAACAGCCTTGATATCGTTAGTACGGGCTGCAGAATAGTTCTGGCTCTGTCTGCTATTGCGTCGGGTTACTGAAATGACCTTGCGCATCACGCTCACGTTTGTAAATATTAAAATGGTTCCAGACAGGACAGGTATATATATTGCTGTCACCACACAAAACCACTTGTATTCCCAGTACAATCCACATATCATTTCCTCCTGGCTAAATTGGTAATATAGAAATGAATCTTTCGTTGGTAATGGTAGAAAGAATGTTGTTAAAGCAACGATCCACAAGCAGGACACAATAATATAAGTCCGTTTGACGGTTAATAACGATCTATATCTTAGTGGTTTTTTGATGGCCAAATATCGGTCAATACTGACCAAGGATAAACTCCAGATAGATATAGTAACCGACGTTCCATGTATTATCCCAGCAATCTGACACCACACTGGTCCGTAAGGCCATCCGCCAATGGCAACGACGACTGAACAAGGAAAACAGGACACCAATCCTACCAACAGGTCGCTACAACTCATGTTTAGAAAGCATATACGGGTTATCCTTGGAAGCTGTTTGGTACTGGAAACAACATATATGTTCAAAATGTTTGTCATTATAATCATGATTGATATAGAAGCAACAAAGAAGACTTTTACATATCTAGTAGGGTCGTCATTGAAGGTGTAGTCCTTGTGAACAGTAATGCTGTACTTTGATAGAGAAACATTCCATTGGGTTGTTGTGACATCAGATATATCGGCCATTGGAAGCATATGTTGATTGCTTTTGTCTTTGTTCATTCCCAGACGACCGAAGGCGTGTCTGTAGAAACATTAATGATATATACATATGATATAATTATGTTTTACATTAAATTGTTTGCAGTTATATCAACGAAAATGATGTAAGACTTTCCAAGTTATAGAGAACAAAACAACCAATTGAAAATAGACGTTTGAAATGTCCCTGTTTCAGCCACTGGCACTTTAATTATGAAATTACCAAGAAACATATACGGCCTGATACATAATTTTTTTTAGAGATAATGATGATGTTTTGGTAAGTCTTATTGCGTTTTTGTTCAAAATAATAGGTCATAATTATTTAAAAGTAAAACAAATCAAATTAAAAAAACAAATTACTGCGAAATTCACCCAATTTCAGAAAGACTACCCAAGAACAAGTTTGAGCTGAAGAACCCTACTTTTTATTAAGTGTTACATAATACCCTAAACTCTTTTCTTAGATCATAGAATTTGAACGATACTCCAGTTTACCAATACTGAAGTCTATGGAAAACAATTGGCTGGATGGCCCCTTAATTGGATTTCCTTATTTATTTTACACACCTTACAAATGTTCTTCTTAACAAGAAAATGTGTATGCGCGACATATCTTTTGTTTTATGTGTATTCATTAAATACTAATTGATGCAGTTTATTTAAAAGAAAACTGCAGTGATGTTTTGAAATTATTTGAGAGTGGCACGTTTATTAAATATTAATTTTGTTTGTGTCCCCCTTTTCACTGATTTGTATATTGATATAAGTTTTGATAACGTCTTATACAGTCTTATACCTGTCAGGTGACCGTCTGTTATCTTACAAAACATTTGCAGTTGGTGCAAAGCTGACATAAGAGATGGCAACTTTCTATTCTCAACTTAATAGTTGAATAGCCCTGATTCCGGCAGTTTGAAATTTCAATCACAGTCTGTGACTGGTCAGTTTTAAAAGGAATGCGCTATTGTAAAATTATTGTTTTACTCCAGAAATGTAACGCTACATAGGTTTTTAAATCATAACGATTGAACTGGGTAATTGATTGGTTAATTACACCAATAACCGGGCCGTTTAGCCCAGTGCTTTTGGCTATCGGTCGATTTATCGACCTAGCAATTCTTTACCGTGTTCAATCCGTTATGCTATCAGAAAAGGTCAATCCAGTATCATTGTCAAACATGATCGATTCTCAGGATAATGATAAATGCCGTATCTGACCATTACCTATACTGTAAAACAGACCACCCGTTTGACCATTTGTAGATCTCGGTATCACTAGAAAGAAACCACATATAACAATTCAGAAATACACTGAAACTTCGTCTAGTCGAAGTGAAGCATGATTTGAAATAATACGTTGAAAACCATTGTTCATATACATTCCGAGGTAACATAAGTAAATGGAAACAATACATGCTACTTACCTTCTCTGTAGCCAGCTATATTGTTATTTATTGAGACACATGTATGTCTGCACACTGTTCGCTTGAGTCAACCAATAACGATTCCGCTTGAACGCCGTCTAGCGGCGTGATCCGATAACTACTTCCATTCTCATTAACTTGCTTACGATATGAAGATTATAGCAACAATGAAACAGTGCTTGTTACTTTTAAGACTACCATCATAATAGCATTAGTACAGTTTCTCAATAAGCACACTCTCAATCAAACTGATATTTGCACACTTGATGCAACCAATGAGTCCAATTCTTTGATGGAATGTTTGTAACCTTGTTGAAATACTTTATGACAAGTGTTGATAACACATCACTCGAAAAGTCCACTTATGTAACACATGACATCTAGATCATAATAGATTTACTTCATGGCTGATGAATCAAGATCAAGTTCACCATTACTATTTCTTTTAGAAAATCCTTTGTCAACATCCCCTGAGATTTCCATCAAAACCAATTATAAGGAACCATGGTATATGGTATATCAGAGAAGTTTAAATTTGAAGGTTGTTGTGTCTAGGTCAAGGTCACAGTTATTATTTAATAATAGTGTTCTAATATAGTTGATCAAGTTCGCTAATATACCTCCAAGCCCAATGAGAGTTAGCGTGTGAGACACGCCCTAGATCACCGACATTATAACGCATAATCGAGCCACTGCGATGTAAACTAATAACAGTATAAACGACTAAGCTAGACCAGAACGACAGATTTATTGTAGAAGAGGGAACTTAAGAGTCTTCTTACACTACACAATAATCTCGTTTGGTATATCTCTCTCCCTTAGGCCACTATTGGTGTATACCTTAACAACTGAACATGGCAGACATTAGATTCTTAGTAAATATGCATGAGAACACATATTTTGTTCCTCCTGCCAGGTAAAGTGGTTATCAAAAAACAAAAACAAAAACAACCAAAAACAAACAAAACCAAAACACAAAACAGCATAGAGCAAAGGCAATGCTGGAGTCTAGTACACCAGCATTGTGACAAAATTAAGACTAGATTCTAGTACACCAGCATTTGGGCGAAGGTAATGCTGGAGTCTAGTACACCAGCTTAGTGACAGAGGTAAGACCGGTGCTCTAGTACACAAACATTGAGACAAAGAGAAGAATTGAGTGTAAGTGGTAGCTTAAAAACTATGAAATCCTCTTTTATCTCACCACCTCATTGCAATGTTACCAGAATTTTGGTGACTAAAATGTCACCCTTTTAACAGTCATTGCTTATATTTGCATTATATTTTGTTTTCATAATCTGAACAAGACATGCCTTCCAAGTGAATTCATGCAAAATCTCAGATGTAAACTCGATTACCTCCCAGAATGGCCGAGTGTAAGTTTAAGCTAATTATTTTACATAAAATGTTGATTTATTGTAAAATTTGAAATCATTTAACATTTATATATTTGCTTGGGAAAACATTTTTGATGGTTCATTAACATATCTCATTTAGAGGTGGTGCGCTGCAAGGTTTCAAATACGACACGGCAATAGGCTTTACATCGTTAAAATATGTAATGAGTTGTCTCTGTAGCTACGGAGCAAAATAGTTTTCATCTCTTAAAGTTTGTTATAAGAAACTACAAATAAGAATCATGGATGGTCCTCTTTTAACCATAAGACATTCATTTATACTTAACTATCAATTATCTAGTTGTATCCAGTTGTAAAAGAGGCGAGACAAAAAGGAAATGCAATCGTGGTAAGGGACGATTGATCATAAACTCTGACCTCTCTAAACATAGACTAAATGAATGGTGAACACTAACCAAATGTAAACACATTAACATTTTAGTTTTTAATGTTTGTGGAATTCTAAGAAGAACCCAATACCCAGACTTTTGGGAGTTAATGGATACATTTGATATTTTATGTTTGACTGAAACAAAAACTGATGATGTATGTTTTCTTGACATCCTTAATAATGTAATGAAGAATCGTTCCGAATGTAAGCAGGTAAGATCAAGAGGGAAACTCTTTTAGACGGGGGTTGAAAATGTTATTAACCCTGTAGCAAGTGGTATTAGATTTACCAGTTGGTTTAAACATGATTACGCTGCATGTGACCATGGTTATAGGTTGCGTATCATTATTGTTTTTTAAAACTCATGAGGACTCTAATTTGTGTATTGGAGACCGATACTATGAAGTTGAAAACGAATATTTGAATTTATTGGGCAGCAAATGTACATATGTACATTTGTCTGTCTAGTTGGGGATTGAAATGCCAGCAAAATAGGTTGTCTGACTTAATTGATATCAGTAAAATAGATTAAATACATTAACTGACTAATGATATACTTCAAGATAATTTTTTTCACCAATATTAATATGATAAAACCAAGTGTAGTAGTAGAAAAGATGCACAGAAAAATAACTTTGGGAATCGTCTATTTGATTTATGTATGAAATGTCCGAAATAGCAGTGACGAAAATATCAAGAAGTTTACATGCAAATCCTCAAGTGAAATTGATTATGTTATATGCTCATCACGTCTGTTTTAATAAATTTCCGATGTAGAAGTTTGAGATTGTAGTTCATTATATTCGGATGTTCAATGTCCACTGTACCAACCATTCATGCTAACTTACACACTGATGACCATTTAGATGTACTCAATGTAGTAACATACCGTAGTGAGGTACCATTAAATGCTGCGAAGTACTTCCTGGGTACACAGGAAATCAACCTTAACAGTGATTTTAAATTCAAAGAAATGGCAAAAACCTGGTGTAATAGAAGGTGTAGTTATCTGTACAGACGTCATAGAAATGGCAAAAACCTGGTGTAATATAGGGTGTAGTATGGCCAAAACAAGTATTGTCGTCATGATTATCTGTACAAACGTCATAGAAACGATTATTTTAAGTAAATATAAAATGTCTGCAAAATCTTACCAAAAAATCTGAACAAATGTATATTCCTACAGGCAACAAATGAAGTCCAAATTCAATTACACACAACGTATATGAAAAGATATAATGTTAGGGATTATTGACAACTACTTGACAACTGTATGACCTCAATATTTGCGGTTGTCAAGGATCTGTTGAAGTGTCCAAACAAGCCACCAGCTGCGTCAGGATGTCGGGCAATTACAGATTATACGTTCGAATATTAATCTGCTATGTGTAGCCTGTCAAGTACATAATAGTATGAGAGGAGAAGTATTTGGTTTAAGGTGGCGTTGCATATTGATTGGATTCCAGCTAACTTTCCGTGTAGTTACATGTTACACATATACAGCCACTCTGTTGAACTCTACCCGGTTTGTTTCATGTACAAAATAGTATGAGAGAATTCGACACAGAATTGGTTGATAACAGTCAAAGTTTTAAAATACGTTCTTTTTATATTCTGCTCTGTTATTTGTTTGAAGGCGTAGTTGTATCAATCTTGATGTGAAATTCATAAAAAAAAAAAAAAAAAAAATTACCGAAAACTCGTTACTGCAAACAGACAAAAAAAATGTAGAATTACGAGACAAGATGAATATCATATTCCCAAAAAAAAGTTTCTGTTTAGATAGGGAAATACTAAATCGAGGTCAGCATACTTTTTATTTTTACTTACATGCGACACCTACACATTACACATATGAGACTGACAATCTTGATAGCATAGACAATATAAGGACTCTACTGGACTCGGGACACATGTCAACAGTGTCGACAAAAGCACTCATGGCCCATGACGACGGTGTCCCAAAAACACTGCTGGCACATGACAACGTTGTCCAAGAAACACTTTGGGCACATGACAACGTTGTCCAAGAAACACTACGGGCAATGGTGTCGGCAACACACTCAGGGCACATGACAACGGTGTCGGCAACACACTCAGGGCACATGACAACGGTGTCGGCAACACACTCAGGGCACATGACAACGGTGTCGGCAACACACTCAGGGCACATGACAAGGGTGTCGAAAAAACACACAGGGCACATGACAACGGTGTCGACAAAACACTCAGGGCACATGACAACGGTGTCGACAAAACACTCAGGGCACATGACAACGGTGTCGACAAAACACTCAGGGCACATGACAACGGTGTCGACAAAACACTCAGGGCACATGACAACGGTGTCGACAAAACACTCAGGGCACATGACAACGGTGTCGGCAGAACACTCAGGGCACATGACAACGGTGTCGATTTTAAAAAAAAAATCAAAACCATCTTATGTTATAGCATGAAATAGAGCTGAGACAGATATACTTTTATCACCTTCAATTGTGGAATAGTTCTTGGATTACTGTTGAATAGTTTGTAAATATTCCACAGTAAATTCCAATCATTTTACGTTGGATTTGTGTGCCATATTTACTTTTAAAAAATAACATCATTAGAGCAGATAAGCTAAAAATATGCCGTGCCTTACACGAGCCTCAAATAAATATCAGTTTTTTTTTCATTACATGAAAAAAAACAATAACTAATATTGACTTCAAGTTCAAGTCATTCGTACGCACCATACTGTGACTTCCGCTCCCAAGACATCAGACGGCAAGTATAGACTGAATAATCGTGTTCCGACCTTGTCATATATGTTGACATCAAGAATCTAATGAACGATGCTTATGCTGACAAAACAAGGAAGTCAACGAAGACAGCCTTTGATATTGTCCTGCGATGTATGGAGGAGAAACGTAGCCAATCTTACTCCGGAGCTTATTCCAATGAAAGTAGCTCGTCAAAATTCTTCAAAAGTCAAATATGATTTTGTAATCTGATATGGTAAACAATATGACGGATATACACAAGCATCGCCGACATCTATTCTTAGTAATCATGATATTGGTGTTTCTCTGGGAGATAAATCCACATTCATTGCATACAGGCATGCATTCCAAAGACTCTTCAAAGCAAGGGTCGCTTGCTTGACACTAGGCACGATATGAAACAACAGAGTACAGGGGATAGAAACTACAACCAAAATGTCATTCTAATTTTTAAAAGGCTATACTTAATTATAATATAAGTAGGTCTACTTCTAAAGGGTTCAATTTTTTTCCATCAATGCACAGTGTATTAAAATTGGAAAAATTACATTTTTATGTACATGTATTTTTGTATAGTTTTTCTCGTGGAAAACATTCTATGTTTAAAGAAAAATTTTTCAGTCTTTCGCCAGGTAGTTCAAGAGAATATGCGTCTTCTGTTTCACCAAAGACACCCGACATACCAAACTAAGCCAAATCCGGTTCAAGTCATATTCTCAAAACGAGACCTAGATTTAATCAATCAATTCGGCTCTGGATATAACAATTACCAAAAGACGCTATTACAACAAACAACAAAGTACATAATTCATATATTTATTTGATAGAAAATGGGAGTATCTTTACCGTCTAGAAATATAATGAAAACATAAAAATACGATGTAATCTAATGATACTTCACTATAAAAGGCAAATCAAATCTGGAAGACAAAATATCGTGTTTGAAATTAAGAACGATTTCCACAATCATTTCAATACAGCAGACCATATTATAAGAGCAAATAGATAGATAATACTTTAGTTCATTCATTCAAATCGATATTATAAGGCAACAATGTTCACAACATTTATCGTTTGCTAAAGGAAGTGCATTATGTGTTATATTACTGTGTATTGAATAAAATTATTAAATAAGTTATCAAGTGAATCGATGTGATAAATATATACAGATAATTGAAGGAAAGAAAGAAATTAATCTACTGATAGATAAAAAGTCTATATAATGGAATGCATGAAAAATATCTATACTTCATTACAATTAGTTTATTCTAATATAATTTATTCTATATAACGAATTATATATAACGATATAACAATCCATTGAATACATGCTTGGAGCATGCACATGTATATGACAATTATTGAATAGAAAAAAATGTTCCAGACAGGATTAGATGTCACATGTAAAAAACAAAATCAAAAACAATCTCCGTTTTAGATCTAAGCAGGCATAGGTAATACTTATCTTCAAGAAAAAAGATCCTATACAGAAGGAAAATACAAACCATTAAGAATTCTTAGGAATATAACTTTGTCAATTAAATGGGTCCTTTGAGGATGTTTTAACATTTTCGTCATTGTTTAGACGAGGCTTTGTGTGCCAGTCTAATTTTCTGTGACTTCTTTAAAATTGGGGGATAATCTTGGAAACAATGCCAGTGGCTTGGGAGCTGTTGTTAAGAGGGGGTCTCCTGCTTCTCAAGTTTGGAGCAATTGTTTATTATATTGATGAATATTTCTCGGTTATGTTTTTTCAGTTCTTAGGAAACAAATATAAAAATGCTGATAACACTTTGTCGCGCATGAATCATTGAAATGGAATCTAAGCAAATCCAGGTAAAATTCAGACAATCTGCAATGTAAGAAGACTTGGGGTTTTAATTGAAAATATAATTTTAGAATATCAAACTAGTTTTACGATGCTGGGATTTGACAATGACTCTAGTCTTATATATGATTTTAACAAATATTCATGCAAATGATTTACGCAGTAGATTTATAGACAAAGGGTAAAACATTTCAACAACGTTTTAATTATTACTATAGTATCAGCGTATTTCCATCAGAATGGCATGTCAATAGGCTAGCTGAAGATTTTTATACAAACTTCAATTTCATACCACTAGAAAACGAACCCAAGAAAAGGTTATTTTGTCGACGATTTTCATCAACATGAAAAAGAAACAACGGTAATGCATTACTTATCGTAATAAGGGGATTTTATTAGATTGATAGTGAAATCTATACTCACCGAAATGTATCTGTAACTATTAATTAGATATAAACCCACCGTAATGTATCTGTAACTATTAATTAGTTATAAACCCATCGAAATGTATCTGTAACTATTAATTAGTTATAAACCCACCGAAATGTATCTGTAACTATTAATTAGATCTATATTCACCGAAATGTATCCGGTGTTAAGATGGAATCTACTCGCCGAAACGTCTCCGGCACTAGTGATGCAATATATACTCAACGAAATGTGTCTGGCACTAATGATGAAATCTACTTGCCGACATGTATCCGTCACTAATGATGGAATATATTCTCACCGACATGTATCTGGAACTATTGAATAAATCTATACTCACCGAAATGTATCCGGCACGAGTGATGAAATATATACTCACTGACATGAATCCGGCACAAATGATTGACTAAATATATACTCATCGAAACGTATCCGACACTAATGATGGAATCTATACTCACCGAAATGTATCCGGATTAGTGATGGAATTTAAATTCACTGACATTTATCCGGCGCCAATGATTAAATCTATACAAGTCTGAAACTTGTTTCCGATGATAGAAAACAGTGATTCAGTGACGTCACAATACACATGACACCACGGAGTTACAGTGAAACTATAGGTTGTCCTTACCCAAATAATTTTATAAGTCTGATAGGTTTCAGTAAAAACATTTTACGTCCAAACTTAATAAACGCTTCTTAGACGTATTACGGAACAATGTATTCTAACAGCTACACGCTCAATTCGGACTCCGTCCTGGCGTTACTACCGTTGACCTTTTGCATTGCAATCTATTATTTCAATAACTCAATCAGGAAAATAAGGCTGTGTTGTCCATGTGAATTTCTATATCTTCCTCTTTGGTACAACCCAATTTTTCGCATTGGTGATAACTGGGTTTTTTTTATACAGAAACTGGTAAGTCAGAAATGTATGTGATTTACTTGATCATAAGAACAAATGTCTTACTTATTTTTGATAGAGATTAGATATTGAATCTGGAAATGCTTTATCAAAGTGTATGTAGCACAATCCAATAAAGTTTTAAAAACTTAAATTTAAACCTAAGGGCAGATAACACAGAAGAAAGACCTTTTATACCCAGTCATATTCACATTTTATTACAAAATAAAAAGGGATGTTAAGATATGTATTTATGTTTGATTTAAAGAGGTGAATGTAGGAATACGTCAGGGCAGAAAATGGAAACAACAAGATGCTTTTAGAAGTATACATTGGAAACAAATATACACTCTTCCTTTTCAAACAACCAAAGACACAATGATACAATGGTTTCAATACAGGTTACAACGACGCATTCTTCCACTCAATAAATATTTAAAAACTATCAATATCTCTAGCAATAATATTTATAATATATGTAATATAGAAATTGAAACTAAAGAACATATTTTCTTGGAATGCCCATAATCTTTTCAATGATTGGGAAGATTTAAAATTAAAAACATATGATAGGAGTGATAAAATTATACAATTTAGATGGGAAACAGTACTTTATGGAGAAACTAACAGTTGTTCCAGCGATCTTTTAATGTTCTGATTCTTTATACGAAATTCTATATTATTCTGCACCCATGGAAAGCGACGACTATAAATATAAATAGTTTGAATAAGTTTTTGGTTTCTAAATATGATATTGAGAAAAAAAGGCAATCGAAAATGCTTGCATTGAAAAATTTGATCAAGTATGGGTAGATTGGAAAGAGAGTTTAAAAACTGTTTTGTTATTATCTAATTGTTGTTGTAGTTAAAAGGTTGATGAGATTTTGATATTACATGTATATCCTGATGACAGTTTGAATCATTTACTCACCGTACCTATTTACATAGTATAATTCCTTTTTTCCACATTGTAATTTAACATTGTTATGCAAAATTAGGAAAAACCAATGATATGTAAATCAATACCGATTAATATGTGTGTTAGATTTGATAAACATAAAGGGCCAAACAGATTTATGGTACATTTGTATGTAAAGGGTACTTCTTTATGTCTATTTGAGATATATATGGATATTATACACATATATCTTCCCAACCCTGGCAATTCCTAACAAATAAGGATGTGTGCATACAATTATGGCCTAGCTGTAATCGTATACACAAATTTATATTTTTCCAGCTGGGGAAATTATAAATTTTATGGTGAAAAAATACACATATTTCTGTTCTTTTTATTCCCGAAGGGTCGTTGATTTTGTCTATAGGGCTAGTCTGTGGTACAAATGTTTTTTTTTCAAAACTGGGGCACTAGATGAAACTTTGTGATGACAGTTAGGTCCCTTCAATCATAAGTTAATTCTTGTGTGCTACTTAATGGCAAATGTTCTAATCTGTAAGGGAACATGCTATCCCAATTACCTTTTCTTTATTGATAATGATATTGAAAGAGTTTCTTGAAAATGACGCCACCACCTACGACTATGAAGATTTTTTTTGTATATGCCGATGATTTCATCTTATTTAATGAATGAATAGATTTTTTGATTTCAGAATATTTTATTGTCAAGATGGTACAGACAAAGGGAATTGGGCAACATGACAAGCCTGTAAAAGCCCTCTCCTGATGATATATATATATACAACATAATGTACATACCAAAAATAAATATGAATGCTATAACTAATAACTGCAAAGAGATTGCAATACATGTATATATTACTAAATTAAAGCGGGAAATTACATTATGATATTGACTGATCATACTTTGTAATCACTTAAAAAAATAGCAACAAACAAAAAACAGTCAATGAATGAATAGAAGGTTTGCAAAGTCTTTTTAAAACTTAAGCTAGTACTCCAATAAACGGAAACGAGTAGTTTGCAGAAATGATTGGAAATACAATGACAAAAACATTGCAATAGTTGATCATATCTGTTAACAGAGATTTTTGTGTAGATATGATTATCTATTTAATTACATGATCAAATATGTAGCGAAGCAAGATTGACCAAAATGTAACCACATAAGATTAAACATATTTTTAATTTTAACCTCATTGATACACATTTTGGTGATTATGATAAGAACAAAGAATTAATTGTTGAAATATCAAATAATGCTAATTATAAGTATATCGCTATCTGTAATTGTGTATGCCTGATGTGTCATGATTGTTTTAATGCCCGTTAAGCAAAAAGCAATAAAAAATTGAATTGAATTAACATTTAATCTCATTGCACTGAAAGATATGTTTTTTTTCACATGAGATCCGCAGAATCAAGACAATTTCTGAAATTTTACAACAAGCAAATAATCTTTTCTATATATAACCGTATCTTTTTTTATCTAACACTTTCAGTGTCTATTTTGCATCCAGCATTACCTGTCATTCTATTTTCACAGAATAATGCAATCCATGTCACTTTCATGATAAAAAGTCTTCATGTGAAAATGTAAAACACCGTGGTATAGTCGTACTTCTTTTGACATACTAAATGATATTTTTTATCAAATAATAGCAAGAAATAAAAAAGAATGCAACACAGGTGAAAATTTGAATACTTAAGTAGGTTAATTTCGTTAACGGTGTTCTGTTCTGACATTAATTTCCTCCAGTGTAAACTCTCATAAACTATATGTACAAAATAACACACGAATTGTTTATGTTTACTTTGCATCTCGATTTGGTTCATAAATATATATATAATAATGCTTTAATGTATGTATATTTATATGTAAATGCATTTTACCTCGTGACAAACGATATTTCATTGCATTTTCAGGTAAAATGAATTATTTAAAATATATAATTTCACATTGCTCTTCATCTGTTTGCCCCAGTATGATATCTGGATTATACATGTGTGTTCAAAGGGAAACAACTGCATTAAGAGCAATTTGTTCAAGTCGAGATTGAAGAGTATATTGTCATGAATGATATGCTGCTATCTACCAGGTTCCATATTCAAATGGGATTCTACCAGGTGTTTCTTGCATGTCATATATTTGTAGTTATCGCTTAAACAACCAAGATTGCATTCCATATAAGTGTTAAAACTGTATTGTAATAGCCTCTGTTGTTTCATTTTGCTATGTTCGTTTGGAATTATTCAAATAGATTGGCGAATACACGTCACTCTGACAAATTCTTTCACAAAATCGCATTGATAAACGAATGCGAATGCTTATTAGTTTATGCAGATATATTTTATGGTTTACACTATCTATATATGCATTCGCTCACCTTTAAATTACTTGGAAATCAATGGCGACGTATACCAAACAAAACGACAACAACACCTGTATCTGCCGAGTTTGGTCATTTTCATACATTTGTAATACTTAGTATATTAGTACATACGAACAGAGTGAAGTGCACAAGTGCTATAGTACTTCCATTGTCATCTACAACTACAATCATCCAAAGGTTGTGTATGCCGTTTCTGTAATATCAAGAATATTTTATGAGTTAGGTGTTGTTGTTTTTTTAAATTTTGTTGAGGTGCGTGTGCAGTTATTTGGGTATCTTTTAATTTACACTGACTGTATGTATGTTTGAAATTTAATCTATCGCAATTAACACCATATTTTGTAATGAAACATGATTTATATACAGTTCAATGTTTGCGGAGAGAGTTTGTTTAAGTGTGAAATAATGCAAGCAATCATATAAAAACGACTAGGAAAAAGTGGTTCATCATTAATTTACTATAACCTTTATTTGCACAGAGTGTACTAAATACAAAAGAACAAATACTATAATCCCTGAATGTTACAATATCTACACGAAGAGAGAACCTTTTTATGTTTCGCACATGAACATTTCAGATTGTAAAATGTATCAAAATATCGGTCCGAAAGGTATCTCGAAAATCGGCAATGCAATCTCCGCCTACATAATACATAATACAGCGAAAAAATGTGCCTGTAGAATGTGAAATTAAATCTAATCTAGATTTACAAATACATCAGAGCTGACGTCTTTGTATTAATTCATTTTGTTTCTATCCGTGCGCAGTTTGTCAGTAGTGATGTAATCCTAAGACCGTGTCACTAGTCTCGATTGCTCTCTGTACGTCAAAAATAATACTTTAATACCCAATGTATCAATCTGGAATGAAATGTCCTCTCTTAATTAGATTATTTATTATTTTACAATAACTACTCACAAAAAAGAAACAGATACAAACATAGCCATCATTAGTTTCAATACTCTTTATTAACCAATGCCTTCCGGATAAATCATTGTTCTTGCTGGATCTTATATATTTTATACATTACCTTAAACCGGAAATCAATTATATATGCGTAGTGGAAAAAAGAGCAGCCAAAAAGTAAGTAATTTTGATATTGCATAAAATATCAGGTTCTCCTTTCAGATAAGTTGATAAGGAGTAAAGAACCAATTTTGCATAGTTTTGCGATTATTTCATCATTATGAAATAGCCGAAAAACACGTAAATAAAGCATTGTCGGTTATGACGAGTGCCTATTTTATATGTATACTCAAAGTGCTGACATGCATCTATTGAAGAGAAATTGAAACAATTAACTAATCTAAACCTGATAATTTTTTTAGCATTATATTTTGAGTATGATATATTGTATAATTATGTTTTTTTTTGTTTCACACAAACTAGTTTACATTGCTTCGAGAATTTTCTAGAGAATAACACGTGATTAAACAGGAAATGACATCAAAGAGCATTTTTATCGTGCTTTGAAAACATACATTCAAATATGTCATATTTATAAATAGACGAATTAATATGATTTTTCTGTTATCGAAGTACTCGGCATGAACATGTTGAGCAGACTTACCAACAGGTATGGAATTCCATTAATATCTTAATAATTATCCAATAAAAACATCGACTTAAACATAGAAACAAGCGCACGCCGACCACGGACAACATTTCACAATTGCAAATAACGCACCTGTCCATGTTGTTTTTCAAATAACGATATTTAGCTTTAACAGCTTGATGTATTTCAGCATGTACACAATTAAAGTAATATGATAAATTCTAGAAGTAGCATACACATAGATTATAAATCAGTTTCCATCGGTACATGTATACCATATATAGATATAAATGATATTCTTCATTACCTATGTTAGCAAATTAAGTATATAGTAGTCGGTATGGCCTACAACACCCAGTGGAAATACCTTTTATACCATATAGCAACGATAGTACACTTGATTGGTCCTTCTTTTACAAAAGACAGTATCAAAGGCATGCTTAAGTTATGCTATTTTGGTACAATATGTAGGTAGAAGCATGTAGATAATCCACACGCTTAGCGTAATGGAAAATTACGACTCCTCCCCTTGCATATATATGATAACTCTCGTATTTTTAACTCGTCTTTTTGAATTGGTGGCATGGTATATACATAATGAATTACATACAACACGATACTAAGCGTATGAGTGGTGATACTTATACTTTTTACCGAATCAATACCAACATTGTAATGTCATATGTTAGTTGTGCTCTAAAAATGATAAATAACTTGCCATTTCGGTAATTAACTAATTATTAATTCAGTACCATTTAAACAATCGCTATAATAAATAGCAACATAAACAAGATACTCGTACATTACTCGTGCTAAAATACATCGAGTTGTGAAAACGAGATATTTCTTATTTGCAAAACAACATTCAGTCAAAGCACAAAGACAAAAATGTGCTCAGTACAAAATTAAAGTAATAATCGAGTTTAGAGAGCAGAAATCAAGCTTTTGAAGGTACGCAAACTTGTATAACATTTGGTATACAGTAAGCACAACAAATTCCTAAATAATAATTTCCCCTGAAGACCTTGAGCCAACTTTTATCGAAACGTGTGTACCTCTTCACCCAACTTCCTAAGATTTAGAAATATACTATTTTTGGTCAACTGATCAACATTTGAAACATTTTTTTTTTAACTTCCAGATACATATAAAATGAAAACAGCATCTCATACGATTGGTGTAATTGAGATGGATGCATCACTCTGCGAAGACTTGGTAGGTGTTTTTGAATATGGTGACCTATCACACTGTCATCTTTGTTTTTTTGTTAGTGAAGCATCATTTGGGCATATCTTGCTTATTGCATTAATTATCCTTCTTGTGATAGTAACTGTAAGGTGTAACATTGATGTTCATGTCACAAATAATGCATCAATATAAATGGTTGGCAAAAAATGATAAATGGAATAGTTCTTAAATTACTGTGGAATAGTTTGTAACTATTCCACAGTAAATTCCATCTATTCCACAGCCTGATTGAAAATTAATTCCTGGTTAACAAGAGGCCCTGAGGGCCCGTTTCGCTCACCTGGTTTCATGGGATATGAAACAAGAATGATGCTTAAGTGTATTTGTCACTGGTATTGCTTTGTGAATATATAAGCATTTTATATGGGTACAAGAACATTGCTTTAATTGTAGTTCTAAAAATGTCAATTTGCCAAACTGATCCCTTTTGGCCCCGCCCCTCAGCCCCCCCCCCCCCCCCCCCCCCCCCCCGAGGGGTCAGGCCAACCATTTGTACAATTTCGAATCCCTACCCCAAGGGGGTGCTACCAGGCAAATATGAGCGATATCCATATGAGTGATATCAGCTTCACCATTTGTACAATTTTGAGTCCCCACCCCATAGGGATGCTTTTAAGCAAATTTGGTCTAATTCAGATTTGTGGTAATGAAGAAGTCAATTGTTGACGGACGGACGACGGACGGACGACGCTATAGCCACGGTATGGCCACGGTATGGCATAAGCTCAACTTGGTCCTTCGGACCCGGTAAGCTTATAAATATATACATGATAAACTTTATAACATACCGTTCAGCGTAATGTCACGGCCTTTGTATTTCATTTCAGTGCCAGCTGATGAAGTATGCTGAATGTCGCTCAATAGAGGCATTGACCAATGATACAATCAAATTGCCCTGCTGGTATTTAAAGTTACAAAACCTCAAATTGATGGTCAAACTTGGAATAACAGATTTAGATACTCCATTTTTGTTATATCCACTTCTACAGGGAGAAGGGGTAAGTTTTCTTTGATATGTAAGCTAATTCCATAAACACAAGAAAACTACTTCCATTCAAACTTTATTGATGAATTTTAAATTATTTTGAAACTTCGATTCTAATATTACGTAATATCTGACCGATAAAATGCAATCGCAATATAGAATATTTGTAGTTATCTGCTTATACAGTGACTAGATAGAAAGCAGGTGGTACCGATGTTCATGCAATCCAGCATAAAAAGTCTTTATCAGACTACCAAGTTGTTAATGTAGGTCAGTCTATATCAGGCCACCGAGTTGTTGATGTAGGTCAGGGTCTATATCAGACTATCGAGTTGTTGATGTAGGTCAGTCTATACCAGACCACCGAGTTGTTGATGTAGGTCAGTCTATATCAGACCACCAAGTTGTTGATGTAGGTCAGTCTATATCAGACCACCGAGTTGTTGATGTAGGTCAGTCTATATCAATCTACCGAGTTGTTGATGTAAGTCAGTCTATATCAGACCACCGAGTTGTTGATGTAGGTCAGTCTATATCAGACCACCGAGTTGTTGATGTAGGTCAGTCTATACAAGACCACCGAGTTGTTGATGTAGGTCAGTCTATACAAGACCACCGAGTTGTTGATGTAGGTCAGTCTATATCAGACCACCAAGTTGTTGATGTAGGTCAGTCTATATCAGACCACCGAGTTGTTGATGTAGGTCAGTCTATATCAGACTACCAGGTTGTTGATGTAGGTCAGTCTTTATCAGACCACCCAGTTGTGGATGTAGGTCAGTCTATACCAGACCACCAAGTTGTTGATGTAAGTCAGTCTATACAAGACCACCGAGTTGTTGATGTAGGTCAGTCTATATCAGACCACTTAGTTGTTGATGTAGGTCAGTCTATATCAGTCTACCGAGTTGTTGATGTAGGTCAGTCTATATCAGACCATCAAGTTGTTGATGTAAGTCAGTCTATACAAGACCACCAAGTTGTTAATGTAGGTCAGTCTATATCAGACCACCAAGTTGTTGATGTAGGTCAGTCTATATCAGTCCACCAAGTTGTTGATATAGGTCTGTCTATATCAGACCACCGAGTTGTTGATGTAGGTCAGTCTATATCAGACCACCAAGTTGTTGATGTAGGTCAGTCTATATCAGTCTACCGAGTTGTTGATGTAGGTCAGTCTATATCAGACCACCGAGTTGTTGATGTAGGTCAGTCTATATCAGACCACCAAGTTGATGACGTAGGTCAGTCTATACCAGACCACCAAGTTGTTGATGTAAGTCAGTCTATACCAGACAACCGAGTTGTTGATGTAGGTCAGTCTTTATCAGACTACCAGGTTGTTGATGTAGGTCAATCTATACCAGACCACCGAGGTGTTGGTGTAAGTCAGTCTATATCAGACCACCAAGTTGTTGATGTAGGTCAGTCTTTATCAGACTACCAGGTTGTTGATGTAGGTCAATCTATACCAGACCACCGAGTTGTTGATGTAGGTCAGTCTATATCAGACCACCGAGTTGTTGATTTAGGTCAGTCTTTTTCAGACCACCCAGTTGTTGATGTAGGTCAGTCTATATCAGACAACCGAGTTGTTGATGTAGGTCAGTCTTTATCAGACCACCAAGTTGATGACGTAGGTCAGTCTATACCAGACCACCAAGTTGTTGATGTAAGTCAGTCTATACCAGACAACCGAGTTGTTGATGTAGGTCAGTCTTTATCAGACCACCAAGTTGTTGATGTAGGTCAGTCTTTATCAGACCACCGAGTTGTTGATGTAGGTCAGTCTTTATCAGACCAACGAGCTGTTGATGTAGGTCAGTCTATATCAGTCCACCAAGTTGTTGATGTAAGTCAGTCTATATCAGACCACCGAGTTGTTGATGTAGGTCAGTCTATATCAGACCACCAAGTTGTTGATGTAGGTCAGTCTTTATCAGACCACCGAGTTGTTGATGTAGGTCAGTCTTTATCAGACCAACGAGTTGTTGATGTAGGTCAGTCTTTATCAGACCACCAAGTTGTTGATGTAGGTCAGTCTATATCAGACCAACCAGTTGTTGATGTAGGTCAGTCTATATCAGACCACTTAGTTGTTGATGTAGGTCAGTCTATATCAGACCACCGAGTTGTTGATGTAGTTCAGTCTATATCAGTCCACCAAGTTGTTGATATAGGTCTGTCTATATCAGACCACCGAGTTGTTGATTTAGGTCAGTCTATATCAGTCTACCAAGTTGTTGATGTAGGTCAGTCTATATCAGTCTACCGAGTTGTTGATGTAGGTCAGTCTATATCAGACTACCAAGTTGTTGATGTAGGTCAGTCTATATCAGTCTACCGAGTTGTTGATGTAGGTCAGTCTATATCAGACTACCAAGTTGTTGATGTGGGTCAGTCTATATCAGACTACCAAGTTGTTAATGTAGGTCAGTCTATATCAGACCACCAAGCTGTTGATGTAGGTCAGTCTTTATCAGACCACCGAGTTGTTGATGTAGGTCAGTCTTTATCAGACCAACGAGTTGTTGATGTAGGTCAGTCTATATCAGACCACCAAGTTGGTGATGTAGGTCAGTCTATATCAGACTACCTAGATGTCACTGTAAACAAGAAAATATTCACCATAATCACCATAATCAAGGAACCCATGAGTCGCAGCACGGTTCGTCAGTCATACACGTAAATGATAGAAGGGCGACATAATTTGTATCGATAAGTTGGCGTAAAATGATCTTGATGTAATCAAACATTTGTATAACGCTGATGAAGTCTTGTTAACTTTAAACACATTTTGCATTATATGCCATATTCATGTATAGTGTTATTGGTTTCAAATGTTTAACGTATATAAGAAAGAATAAGAAAACAAATGAAAGAGACCAAAGCAACACAAATATTGATAATGTATTTACCATTTTGGGATCGAGCAGGTGTATCCCCCAACACAAGTGGCCCGTTACTGTTCCCCACTTTATCCCATAGTATTTATTATAATGATAGATATAGTCAGTAATCTAGATTGTTAGTATATCATTTTGTATAGCACCATTATAATGCATTCGTATTTGAGGTGTATAATCGGTGTTATTGTGCTCGTCTAGTATGTCATATAATTGCTTATATTCATAGTGTACATGTATTTATATTGTTTATGTGCATTCTGCCTTTGCCAAGCCACGTTGGTCCTTATTTAAGTGTTATCGATATAAACAGTAACCACTCAAGGCTGATTAAGGAAACAAATTAACCCAATTTCTTCTTTGTATCTTTTAGTGATATAAGGATAGTCATTCCAAACTTGCTTGCTAAAACATGTATATTTTGTGTCATACATTTAAGTTTAAAGTGAAATATATACGGTTTTCATAACGTTCAGAGTATTTTACATTTCTTTTTATGAATAAAACGTATTGTTTTATAAGCAATACTTAAGAATACAGATGTCTTACAGACAACCACACAAAAATGTTTGTGTCTTTGTTTAGTATTGTATCAATCACCTATTTTTCTTATTAACAAATACCTAAATATAATGGAATATTTTACACATGACATCACATGGGACAGGTAATATGTAGTTTAGGAATGCTTCCTCGAAATCAGGAATTTTAAGTAAGACGCAAAAAACACAGAAATAACACGCAGTTTTGTTCGACTCAGTGTGTTTCCCTGTGATAAGTATTTATATCCTTGAAATTGCCAAATATAACAAAATAGTTTTGATTTCGATTTCAAAACACGAAACATATAGGGTAGCATCTCTTATTCCTGATCATATATCCTTACTTTCCGTTCCCACCAAATAGAAATAACTATATTCGTCCAAAAGTAATTTTGCCTTCATTTTGATATTTTAATTGTTATAGTCAGGGTAAGTCGACTTACGTGATAGTTTGTTACCTGTTAGTTTTATTATGTAGACATCAATGATACATATACAAAGTTCTATGACACACATGCGCAAAACTATTGAACATTTATGAACCAAGGTACTATATACTGTTCAATGTTAAAACAAATCTATTTACTTTGAGTAAATAGTATTAATTTTGATACTTTGCATTTGAAAACTGTGATTAAAGGAGTGCTTTATCATGGACACCTTTTCATATCATGTATAGCAGATGATCCCACTGACATGGGGTAGAGTTATCCGGAATTATCGCGGGTCATTGGAAGTCGTCTTATACTGTATTCAACGAGTAGACTTTACAGTGATTAAAGTACAGATAATACTAAGGCTAGGCTAATTTGTGAGTCTTGTATGGAAGATATATATCAAAGTATGTACACTAAAATAACAATCACGTGTTTTATAATATAAAGATATGTATGTCGGTGATTCTCTATTGTCTTTAAAAACGACAAACGTTCCGCATACTGAAGGCATAGCAATACCTCATAGGTTGATATTATTACTGCTTCAGTGAAGACCAAAAGTACAACTAGAAGCCTTTACGTCCATTGTTTTCATACGCCTTTGTAGTTGCAAATACTCTTTTAAGGAGAAAGTGTGTACACTCTACAATAGCTTCAGCTTAGTATTCACTTTTCATGTTAAATATACTAGTCTTCAACGTTAGGCTTATCTACAGCAAAGGGGAAACTATCGCAAGTTACACCAGCTGAAACAAAAAACAGACCAATCAAACCGACGAAAAAAAAAGGAATAACATTACCGAAACATTAAAATTTGGAATACCGCCATCTATTCTCCAAACAATGGAATATAACACACAAACCATTAAAACATGGAATACTGCACACTATCTATTAAAATATGGAGTACCGCCAACTCTCTATTAAAATATGGAGTACCGCCAACTATCTATTAAAACATGGAGTACTGCTAACTATCTATCTAAACATGGGGTACCACCAACTATTTATTAAAATATGGAATATTACACACAACCATTAAAACATGTAATACAGCCAACTACATTTTGTATCTATTAGAACATGGAGTACCGCTAACTATCTATCTAAACATGGAATACCGCCAAATATCTATTAAAACATAGAATACTGCCAACTATCTATTAAAACATGGAATACCGCCATTTATTCGTTAAAATATTGAATTCCGCAAACTATCTATCAAAACATGGAATACCACCAACTTTCTATCAAAACATGGAATACCGCCATTTATTCGTTAAAATATTGAATTCCGCAAACTATCTATCAAAACATGGAATACCACCAACTTTCTATCAAAACATGGAATACCGCCATTTATTCGTTAAAATATTAAATTCCGCAAACTATCTATCAAAACATGGAATACCACCAACTATCTATCACAATATGGGGTACCGCCAACTATCTATAAAAACATGGAATACCACACACAAACCATTAAAACATGGAATACCGCCAACTTTCTATCAAAACATGGAATACCGCCATTTATTCGTTAAATATATAGAATTTCGCAAACTATCTATCAAAACATGGAATACCGTCAACTATCTATTAAAACATGGAATACCGCCAACTCTCTATTAAAGCATGGAATACTGCCAACATTTATCCATTTAAACAAGGATACTCCCACAAAACAATTAAAGTATGGAATTCCCCCTCACAAACCATCAAAACATGGACTACCACCATTAATCTATTACAACCTTTCATTATATCCAATTCTCTAAAAGAGAAAGGGTACGCTTCTCTTGATATGTTAACCAATTTGATAACCAAAGGAATGCAACCTAAAATACCAAATGACTTTTAAATCGTTGTATAGTTTCGATTGTAACATCAAGTGATATCTGACCAATGGAAATGCCATCGCAATATACGAAATTAATATGTGTTTTCTTTACCTAGATAGATAGCATGTAGTACATATGCTAATTTAATCCAGCATAATAAGTCAATCTCAGTATACCAAGTTGTTGATGAAGGTCAGTCTATATCAGACTAACAAGGTGTTTATATACTAGGGTCAATGTCAGACTACCAAGGTGTTTATATACTTCAGTCAATGTCAGACTACCAAGGTGTTTATATACTTTAGTCAATGTCAGACTACCAAGGTGTTTATATACTTGAGTCAATGTCAGACTACCAAGGTGTTTATATACTTCAGTCAATGTCAGACTACCAAGGTGTTTATATACTTCAGTCAATGTCAGACTTCCAAGGTGTTTATATACTTCAGTCAATGTCAGACTACCAAGGTGTTTATATACTTGAGTCAATGTCAGACTACCAAGATGTTTATATACTTGAGTCAATGTCAGACTACCAAGGTGTTTATATACTTTAGTCAATGTCAGACTAGCAAGATGTTTATATACTTCAGTCAATGTCAGACTACCAAGGTGTTTATATACTTGAGTCAATGTCAGACTACCAAGGTGTTTATATACTTGAGTCAATGTCAGACTACCAAGATGTTTATATACTTGAGTCAATGTCAGACTACCAAGGTGTTTATATACTTTAGTCAATGTCAGACTAGCAAGATGTTTATATACTTCAGTCAATGTCAGACTACCAAGGTGTTTATATACTTC
This sequence comes from Pecten maximus, assembly GCF_902652985.1. NCBI lineage: Eukaryota > Metazoa > Mollusca > Bivalvia > Pectinida > Pectinidae > Pecten > Pecten maximus. Next base: position 5,649,853 of record NC_047016.1, read on the forward strand.
AGTCAATGTCAGACTACCAAGGTGTTTATATACTTCAGTCAATGTCAGACTACCAAGGTGTTTATATACTTCAGTCAATGTCAGACTACCAAGGTGTTTATATACTTCAGTCAATGTCAGACTACCAAGGTGTTTATATACTTCAGTCCATGTCAGACTACCAAGGTGTTTATATACTTCAGTCCGTGTCAGACTACCAAGGTGTTTATATACTTTAGTCAATGACAGACTACCAAGGTGTTTATATACTTTAGTCAATGTCAGACTACCAAGATGTTTATATACTTGTGTCAATGTCAGACTAGCAAAATATTGACGTAACACAGCCCATATCAAATCCGATTATATGAATAGTATATGAATATTATGTGTATGGGGAGTATAGTGATCATGATTACCTAGTTGTGATATACTTTGTATGAGGAATAGAGTGATCATGATTACCTAGTTGTGATATACTGTATGAGGAGTATAGTGATAATGATTACCTAGTTGTGATATACTGTATGAGGAGTATAGTGATCATGATTACCTAGTTGAGATATATTGAATGAGGAGTATAGTGAGCATGATTACCTAGTTGTGATATACTTTGTATGAGGAGTATAGTGATCATGATTACCCGGTTGTGATATACTGTATGAGGAGTATAGTGATCATGATTACCCGGTTGTGATATACTGTATGAGGAGTACAGTGATCATGATTACCTATTTGTGATATACTGTATGAGGAGTATAGTGATCATGATTACCTAGTTGTGATATACTGTATGAGGAGTACAGTGATCATGATTACCTATTTGTGATATACTGTATGAGGAGTATAGTGATCATGATTACCTGGTTGTGATATACCTTGTATGACGAGAACAGTGATCATGATTACCTATTTGGGGTATACTGTATGAGGAGTACAGTGATCATGATTACCTATTTGTGATATACTGTATGAGGAGTACAGTGATCATGATTACCTATTTGTGATATACTGTATGAGGAGTACAGTGATCATGATTACCTATTTGTGATATACTGTATGAGGAGTATAGTGATCATGATTACCTATTTGTGATATACTGTATGAGGAGTATAGTGATCATGATTACCTGGTTGTGATATACTGTATGAGGAGTATATTGATCATGATTACCTAGTTGTGACATACGTGTGTGACGAGTATATTGATCATGATTACCTAGTTGTGATATACTTTGTATGAGGAGTATAGTGATCATGATTACCTAGTTGTGATATACTGTATGAGGAGTATAGTGATCATGATTACCTAGTTGTGATATACTTTGTATGAGGAGTATAATGATCATGATTACCTAGTTGTGATATACTGTATGAGGAGTATAGTGATCATGATTACCTAGTTGTGATATACTGTATGAGGAGTATAGTGATCATGATTACCTAGTTGTGATATACTGTATGAGGAGTATAGTGATCATGATTACCTAGTTGTGATATACTGTATCAGGAGTATAGTGATCATGATTACCTAGTTGTGATATACTTTGTATGAGGAGTATAGTGATCATGATTACCTAGTTGTGATATACTGTATGTGGAGTATAGTGATCATGATTACCTAGTTGTGATATACTGTATGTGGAGTATAGTGATCATGATTACCTAGTTGTGATATACTGTATGAGGAGTATAGTGATCATGATTACCTAGTTGTGATATACTGTATGAGGAGTATAGTGATCATGATTACCTATTTGTGATATACTGTATGAGGAGTATAGTGATCATGATTACCTAGTTGTGATATACTGTATGAGGAGCATAGTGATCATGATTACCTAGTTGTGATATACTGTATGAGGAGCATAGTGATCATGATTACCTAGTTGTGATATACTGTATGAGGAGCATAGTGATCATGATTACCTAGTTGTGATATACTTTGTATGAGGAATAGAGTGATCATGATTACCTAGTTGTGATGTACTTTGTATGTGGAGTATATTGATCATGATAACCTAGTTGTGATGTACTGTATGATCATGATCATGATTACCTAGTTGTGATATACTGTATGAGGAGTATAGTGATCATGATTACCTAGTTGTGATATACTTTGTATGAGGAGTATAGTGATCATGATTACCTAGTTGTGATATACTGTATGAGGAGTATATTGATAATGATTACCTGGTTGTGACATACGTGTGTGAGGAGTATAGTGTTCATGATTGCCTAGTTTTGCTATACTTTGCTGTAAGTTTCTCCTAGAGTCAATATAATGTGGACATTCAAATATGTAGTGTTACGCTTTTCCATTTTCACGACTACACCTAAATGCTTGTGTTTACCTTGGTAGTCACTGTATAGATCAGAGTTTAGGCTAGTTGCATTATTTCTGATTTGGCAGTAGCAACAATAAAATGATGAATTCATTGTAGCCGTATATTATTTTGTTTTCTTTTTTCCAGAATCAACTCCACAATATTGTTAGAGAACGTCTCTACATCATAGATGTCGTGATCGTTTGTCTTCTCTTCAAAGGCGAGTCTCCTGAAAACATCCTACCCTATATAAACAACATGATCCCTTCTTAATGCAGAAAAGAACAGAAACGACAGCAACGTATTAAACATAATCTTCGGACATCAAGTGCAGTAACAAAGTGCGTCGGTGATACGCGTGAATGATTAGAATGTCAACATAATTGGTATCTATAAATTGGCTTAAGTTGATATTAATGTAATCAAGCATATGTATTGCTCATATGAAGTCTTGCTCACGTTAAAATCATTTTGTATTATATGTCGTATTCTTTAAAAGAATGGTTAGTTTAACATATTCAACATAAGTAAATACGATTAAAAAACTGAGATAGGTCATACAAAATGATCAGATGGAAGCAGCAAATCCCAAAAACATAGAAATACAATTTAAATACATGAAACATAAAGGGTGATAGGAATTGAAATTTAGAAAGGTATGAATTTCAATTTCAAATCAATCTAGCTCAACATCTAGCTATAAGCTTACTACATTGTATTCAAGTTAAAGTTTATGTACGTAAGTGTGTGTGAAAGTTGTCTCTGTTTTTAGCAATAGTGTATATATGTAAGCCTAGAGTGAATACTTTATGTGAAAATTTTGAATTAAAATGTCAAAAGTGAAAATCTGTATATATATCAACTCCATCTGTCTAAAAATAAATTTGATTTCATTTTCATTTTTTTTTCTTCTTATTTTTATTTTATATAGACAGAGTTTAATGACTTCCTAACGAGGACCCTTCGGTCCCAGCTCTTTACACAAAACACAAAACGATATGCAAATTATTTTTTTATACAGATTGGTTTATTTTTTGTAACGGAAAAATGTCTAAAGAAATTAGCCTTTAGAAAACATGTTATCCCCAAGAATATAAGAATACATAATTGCTAACTGGACCAGAAATTTCGATTTCATTCGACTTTTCCCTTGTTATAATACTTATGCTAGCCATTACAGTCCAAAAAAGGAAAAGGGAAAAAAAGATAAATTAATTCTGTCAAGATGAGCTTTATGTTAGCCATGTTGTTTTGGAAAATTGACTACTTTGACGAAGTTCATTAAGGCCCAAATTGGCCTCATACCTGTAAGCAAACGACGTTTTGTTTTGACGTAAGCCTAGTAAAGTCTGCAGTTTAACATGTTCTGAAATATAAAATTGATTGTATCATGCTCTAAACATTTGCCTATTTTATTTCCAAATTATTCGTTGCTTTTTATCATCTATAATTTGATTGAAATTACGCTTCAGCGAAACAAACTATACTACAATGTATATATTTAAGCCATCGCTGTTGAGGAATGCTTTCTGAGCAATGACAGCACCATTTAAAGCGTTGATATGTTTATGATTAGATGGGTTATGTCCCTTCGTTATTTACAGCAAACCGTTTTCATTGCTGTCCAAACCCGGCTGTATATCGTCCAGGAGTACATTCGGATATTGGATTACCACGGATAGTCCTTCTCCACTAATCTTGGTTACATCGATGATCTGTTTGACGGCAGTACGCCGACAGTGATGCCGAGATCCCTGCACATCCCAACCATAGGGTCTACAGTACCTCAACGTGATAGATAGTATGACGATTCGATAATGTAGTGACACAAATCTCACTTGTGAAATTTTCATAACAAATTCGTTTTATCAACTGTGTTCCGATACAAGGAGTACCTACCAAGAAATTTAAACATGAACCATCAACACACACTCTCAAAATTAGTAGTCTGAGATCACATTTCAAGATTTGTCCCCAGGTGTATATAAGTCCAAACTTATATAATTATTTACTATTAACATTGGCAAGTTCATTTACATATCTACAATATTACTAATCGTTTCAAGGAATTGGTAACAAGCTTAGAGCTTATGTAAAACCATCTCCTTATTTACCTATCATAAAAAAAAGATATATACATAGGTTACACAACGAGTGGTCGTTGTATGTAGTATTACTTTTACTCAAGTTAGTTATTTTTCAAAAGTTTCAAAAAAACACGAGCTTTAGCTAGACATTGGAGAAAAACTGAGTTTATTTTTTTGTTTTCGGCATTTAAGAATATGAAAGAAAATATTTAAAATGGCGATCAAAAGCACCGTTATTTATCTTTCATATCGTATTAACCTTGATTCCAATGATTCTTTAAAGCTTGTAATGAATCAACATTTCTAAATGTTTTGTAAAGAAACAAAACGTTTTTTTCTCGGGAAACATTTTCAGATCAAAGGTCAATTTCAGACTTTCGGCAAAGTCAAAATTTCAAGGTGCTAATTAGGAAAACACATGTTTTAAAACCTTGAGTTTTACGAAATTTAGAATATTGTTATTTGACATGTAGGATCTGTAAATGATTGGCTGTCATCAATGTTCAAATAAATGACCAGAACTACTCTCAAGTTCGTAATGGTAAAAAATGTTAAAATATTAAAACGACGACGTCTTCACAATAACCAACAGCTCCAGACTTTTATTTAAGCAATATCATGATGTGGTAAGGTGCTGCCAGTTGGTTTAAATCAAGAACATATAGTCAATGCTGTCAAGTCTTCAAAGGTCTTCGTAACAACCACGAGGCCAAGTAAGGATATGTGACTAGGAGCATTCTGGGGCGAATCTTTACATTTTTTGTTCACAATAAATTACCTTGGCCTACTTTTCAGTCCAGGGGTAAAATGTGTCAAAATATTTAAATGGCTAATCAATAACCAAGGAGCCTAGGGTGATGATACGAGGCCATTAGCATGCCGGGATTAATGCCTATCGAATTTGCTTAAACCGACAGTTTTCAATGTCAATTTTTTTTCCCGAAATTAATATGATGTTGAATTTTAATTTTTGATAACTAAACAGATCAATGAATAGATAGGATTGCTATCTTAGATTGAATGTCGGGGTCTGTGTGATCGAGAATCAGGACAATACGCGAGTTATCTCCCTGCTATTGGTATCGTCTATAATAGACGTGGAGTAGATGTTAACTGTATTTAAAATCCCAAACATCATACAGATACCATTATCTCATGAAAGTTGTCAATGAGACAAACAGTTGTATATATTAACAACACCAAGATGCTATACAACAAAGAGTACAGAGAAACGGTACTATACAGTGGCGAAGGAAGTCGTCAAAAAGGGGGGGGGGGGGGGGGGGGGCAACATTTTTTTAACCTTAAATTTTACGCACTAAAAAATTGTATGCCATCTCCGCAAAAATGCAAAAATAAGCCAATAATTATCATTTCAACATCCCATAATAATTTTGATAATTTATGTATTACAAAATAAGTTATTTACGCAAATCAGGATATATTATTTATGGCAAAACATGAATCACGTACCAGGCCCGGCCAGGATTTTCGACAGGGCGGGGGGGGGGGGGGGGGGGGGGGGGGTCCATTAATTTAGTAATAGTGCGGGCGCCGTAGGCGCGAGCCGATTTTGTTTTTGTTTTTTTTAACGAGGGGTCTGAGGGGCCAGTAATTAAGTGATAATGCGAGCGCCGTAGGCTCGAGTCGAATTTTTTCCCTTTTTGCGAGAGGTCTGGGGGCCGCCCAGCGGGTCCCAGGGTGGCGAACCCCCCCCCCCCCCCCCCCCCCCTATGGATATGCCATCAAAAGGGGGAGCAGTAATTTAGTGATAATGCGAGCGCCGTAGCGCGAGCCGATTTTTTTTTTTTTGTGTTTCCTCGTACCTGTCGGTAATTATATTACTCTATTCACGTTAAAACGGCGCATTCTTACTCGTGTTTCTGTCTTGTTCTCATTATGAACTCAATTAACTTCACAAATTATCATCAACTTATCGAATCTATGTGATGAAGTTAAGCCAAATTTCGTATTAAGATATAAATATTGACTTACCAGGCTATTGCAGACGACCGACACACAGGTCTGAGGATTTATATACTAGTATAAAAGTCGGAATGTTCCGGATGTACAAGATAAAGTTTTTATCGTTGCCTTCAAGAAAAAATTATCGGTTCGAAAATTTACAGATATTTATCGAAATGAATATATAAGTTCGTGTTTTTTTCCCCTTTTTTAGATTTTGGATGTCAAAAAGTGTGTGTGTGTTTGGGGGAGGGGGGGGGGGGGGGGTCGATTCAAAGAGATATGTAAAGGCAATTGCCCCCCCCCCCTGCCCCCCCCCCCCGCTTCCTACGCCACTGCTATAACATATAGAGTAAAGACACTAGAAACTATATTATATAGAGTACAGAGACAATTTAAGGTACTATACTATATAGTATACAGAGACAAGGTACTATACTATATAGAGTACAGAGACAAGGTACTGTACTATATAGAGTACAGAGACAAGGTACTATACTATATAGAGTACAGAGACAAGGTACTATACTATATAGAGTACAGAGACAAGGTACTGTACTATATAGAGTACAGAGTACAGAGACAAGGTACTGTACTATATAGAGTACAGAGACAAGGTACTATACTATATAGAGTACAGAGACAAGGTACTATGCTATATAGAGTACAGAGACAAGGTACTATACTATATAGAGTACACAGACAAGGTACTATACTATATAAAGTACACAGACAAGGTACTATACTATATAAAGTACAGAGACAAGGTACTATACTATATAGAGTACACAGACAAGGTACTATGCTATATAGAGTACACAGACAAGGTACGATATAAAGTACAGAGACAAGGTACTATATAGAGTACAGAGACAAGGTACTATATAAAGTACAGAGACAAGGTACTATACTATATAGAGTACACAGACAAGGTACTATGCTATATAGAGTACACAGACAAGGTACTGTACTATATAGAGTACAGAGTACAGAGACAAGGTACTGTACTATATAGAGTACAGAGACAAGGTACTATACTATATAGAGTACAGAGACAAGGTACTATGCTATATAGAGTACAGAGACAAGGTACTATACTATATAGAGTACACAGACAAGGTACTATACTATATAAAGTACACAGACAAGGTACTATACTATATAAAGTACAGAGACAAGGTACTATACTATATAGAGTACACAGACAAGGTACTATGCTATATAGAGTACACAGACAAGGTACGATATAAAGTACAGAGACAAGGTACTATATAGAGTACAGAGACAAGGTACTATATAAAGTACAGAGACAAGGTACTATACTATATAGAGTACACAGACAAGGTACTATGCTATATAGAGTACAGAGACAAGGTACTATACTATATAGAGTACACAGACAAGGTACTATACTATATAGAGTACACAGACAAGGTACTATACTATATAGAGTACAGAGACAAGGTACTATACTATATAGAGTACAGAGACAAGGTACTATACTATATAGAGTACAGAGACAAGGTACTATACTATATAGAGTACAGAGACAAGGTACTATACTATATAGAGTACAGAGACAAGGTACTATACTATATAGAGTACAGAGACAAGGTACTATACTATATAGAGTACAGAGACAAGGTACTATACTATATAGAGTACAGAGACAAGGTACTATACTATATAGAGTACAGAGACAAGGTACTATACTATATAGAGTACAGAGACAAGGTACTATACTATATAGAGTACAGAGACAAGGTACTATACTATATAGAGTACAGAGACAAGGTACTATACTATATAGAGTACAGAGACAAGGTACTATACTATATAGAGTACAGAGACAAGGTACTATACTATATAGAGTACAGAGACAAGGTACTATACTATATAGAGTACAGAGACAAGGTACTATACTATATAGAGTACAGAGACAAGGTACTATACTATATAGAGTACAGAGACAAGGTACTATACTATATAGAGTACAGAGACAAGGTACTATATATATAGAGTACAGGGACAGGTACTATACTATATAGAGTACAGAGACAAGGTACTATACTATATAGAGTACAGAGACAAGGTACTATACTATATAGAGTACAGAGACAAGGTACTATACTATAGAGAGTAACAGGAGACAAGGTACTATACTAATATAGAGTAAATAGACAAAGGTACTATACTTATATATAGTACAGGACAAAGGAACTAATTACTATCTAAGAGTAACAGGAGAAAAACTTACATACTATATCAAACAGGAAATACTAACTATTCAGATCAACTCTATACTATAATACAGAATCAACTACCTCTACATACTCTAACATCTAACAGGAAATCTAACATACCTCTACATACTCTACATCTAACAGGAAATCAACGTACTTATACTCTATCTAACAGGAAATCTAACATACCTCTACATACTCTACATCTAACAGGAAATCTAACATACCTCTACATACTCTACATCTAACAGGAAATCTAACGTACATCTACATACTCTACATCTAACAGGAAATCTAACATACCTCTACATACTCTACATCTAACAGGAAATCTAACGTACTTCTACATACTCTATATCTAACAGGAATCTAACAGTACCTCTACAGTACTCTACATCTAACAGGAAATCTAACGTACCACTACATACTCTATATCTAACAGGAAATCTAAACGTACCCTCTACATACTCTACATCTAACAGGAAATCTACTACCTCTACATACTCATACATCTACCAGGGAAATCTAACATACCTCTACATACTCTACATCTAACAGGAAATCTAACGTACCTCTACATACTCTACATCTAACAGGAAATATAATCTAACCTCTACATACTCTATATCTAACAGGAAATATAACGTACCCCTACATACTCTATATCTAACAGGAAATATAACGTACCTCCACATACTCTATATCTAACAGGAAATCTAACATACCTCTACATACTCTACATCTAACAGGAAATATAACCTCTACATACTCTACATCTAACAGGAAATCTAACATACCTCTACATACTCTATATCTAACAGGAAATATAACCTCTACATACTCTACATCTAACAGGAAATATAACCTCTACATACTCTATATCTAACAGGAAATATAACGTCCCTTTACATACTCTATATCTAACAGGAAATATAACGTCCCTTTACATACTCTACATCCAACAGGAAATCTAACGTACCCCTACATACTCTACATCTAACAGGAAATATAACCTCTACATACACTACATCTAACAGGAAATATAACCTCTACATACTCTATATCTAACAGGAAATCTAACATACCTCTACATACTCTACATCTAACAGGAAATCTAACCTCTACATACTCTACATCTAACAGGAAATCTAACGTACCTCTACATACTCTATATCTAACAGGAAATCTAACCTCTACATACTCTATATCTAACAGGAAATATAACGTACCCCTACATACTCTATTCAACAGGAATACGTACCTCACATACTCTAATCTAACAGGAAACTAAACCTCTACATCCTCTACATAACGGAAGTATGACCTCTACACTCTACATCTAACAGGAAATTAACATAACTCTACATATGCTATATCTAACAGAAATTTAAACCTACATTCTACATTAAAGAAAAAACTGACATACTTTATTAACAGGAAATTACAGTCTTTAATACTATATTAACAGGAATAAACCTTACTATGTATCCAACAGGAATTAATCGTCCTCTACTTAATTAATGGAAATTAAATACTAATATCTTACATTCAGGAAACTAACATCACTCTCAACTTACATCTAACAGGAAACTAACAACCTCTACAAACATCTACAGAAATAACATACTACATACTTACATCTACAGAAATCAACTACTACATATTAAATCCAACGGAATTATACCTACTTCTCTATTAACGGACTATAACTTATTCATTAAAGATTCTTCATAATTACGATTACCACTACATTCAACAGTCAAGACCTTTACATCTCTAAGATCCACTCCAGTTAACATACGTTATATTACTTGGAATAACATTCAAACATCTAAATAACTACCCTTTTTTTCTAAAGATCAAAGTCTTAATCTTCATATAACGGAACATGTCTTTACTCATGTCAGTCAACTTTTTTATCAACAACAATTCCTAATTACATTGAATCAGTTCTAAGATACTTGGATTTCCTTCAGTTTTACACATAACAGGAAATTAATATTGATATTATTAAAAAGTTTGTTTTTATATTTTTCAACTCCAATTAAACGTCCCACATTTAATATTAAAGAATCTAAGTACCCCCAACAAACGGTAAACGTGCGTTATTACAACCTATCTAACAGGAAATCTAACATACCTCTACATACTCTACATCTAACAGGAAATCTAACCCCTACATACTCTACATCTAACAGGAAATCTAACGTACCCCTACATACTCTACATCTAACAGGAAATCTAACATACCTCTACATACTCTACATCTAACAGGAAATCTAACATACCTCTACATACTCTACATCTAACAGGAAATATAACATACCTCTACATACTCTACATCTAACAGGAAATCTAACGTACCTCTACATACTCTACATCTAACAGGAAATCTAACATACCTCTACATACTCTACATCTAACAGGAAATCTAACGATTCCCTTACATACTCTACATCTAACAGGAAATCTAACTACCTCTACATACTCTACATCAACAGGAAATCTAACGTACCTCTACATACTCTACATCTAACAGGAAATTTAACGTACCCCTACATACTCTACATCTAACAGGAAATCTAACGTACCTCTACATACTCTACATCTAACAGGAAATCTAACGTACCTCTACATACTCTACATCTAACAGGAAATCTAACATACCTCTACATACTCTATATCTAACAGGAAATCTAACGTACCCCTACATACTCTACATCTAACAGGAAATATAACGTACCTCTACATACTCTACATCTAACAGGAAATCTAACCTCTACATACTCTTCATCTAACAGGAAATCTAACATACCTCTACATACTCTACATCTAACAGGAAATCTAATGTTCATCTACATACTCTACATCTAACAGGAAATCTAACATACCTCTACATACTCTATATCTAACAGGAAATCTAACATACCTCTACATACTCTACATCTAACAGGAAATCTAATGTTCATCTACATACTCTATATCTAACAGGAAATCTAACGTACCTCTACATACTCTATATCTAACAGGAAATCTAACATACCTCTACATACTCTACATCTAACAGGAAATCTAATGTTCATCTACATACTCTATATCTAACAGGAAATCTAACGTACCTCTACATACTCTATATCTAACAGGAAATCTAACGTACCTCTACATACTCTATATCTAACAGGAAATATAACGTCCCTCTACATACTCTACATCTAACAGGAAATCTAACATACCTCTACATACTCTATATCTAACAGGAAATATAACCTCTACATACTCTACATCTAACAGGAAATATAACCTCTACATACTCTACATCTAACAGGAAATCTAACGTACCTCCACATACTCTACATCTAACAGGAAATCTAACCTCTACATACTCTACATCTAACAGGAAATATAACCTCTACATACTCTATATCTAACAGGAAATTTAACGTACCTCTACATACTCTACATCTAACAGGAAATCTAACGTACCTCTACATACTCTACATCTAACAGGAAATCTAACGTACCTCTACATACTCTACATCTAACAGGAAATCTAACATACCTCTACATACTCTACATCTACAGGGTGTTCAGTTGATTTTAGAGTAGCTGTCACAATAGAAATACATGTAGTAGGTGGCACCATGTGTGCCAAAAGCACGCAGCCAACAGCTACGCCGAAGGCGTCGCGGGGGAAGAGTATGAGAGGGGGCATGGCCCCCTCTCATAAGGGGGGTATGGGGGGTCTCCCCCAGAAAATTTTAAATCAAAGAGGCCAGATATGGGTATATATAACAGTAGTTTTGGGAAATAATTTAGCAATAAAAAAATGCACTTTTTACCTTTTTGCATGTACATTTTTTATATATATATGTATTGTAAAACTTCTGAGTGTACCAACTGGTGTTTTTGTTTTATTTAGAAGTTATTGTGAAGAATTAATGATATCTGTACACATGTCATTTTTAATAGAAAGGTCACAGTTCCAAAACACGTAACTGAAACTGAACAACTTAAAAAACGCAAAATAAAGAAAAATGATATATAAAACACGAAATACATTATTAAAGGCTGTGATTTTACTTCTTTATTGTGTGCGTAATAATTTTAATTCATTACGCCGATTCTGTGTCAGTAAGTTACGTAGTGTGACCCAACTACATGTCAATCACGTCAGACGTTGGTAATCATCTGTCTTCAGAGGATCGCACTCCATAGTTAATCATACGGTTATATTGTACCGTTGTGCGACGATGAACAGTTCAAATGCATCTAAATAACATACCCTTTTGTTTTTTCCTTGAAGAGACTTCAAAAAAGTCGTTTATTCGTTTCATGATGAACCGGAAGCATGTGCTTGTAACTCATGGTCAGTCAGACGTTTTTATCACACACAATTCCTAGATTAACATTGATCGGTGTCGTGAAGAAGCTTGTTGTTTTCTTCCGACGGTGTTTTGACAGCATGAACAAGTGAACGATGAGTAATTATTGAATATTATATAAATAAGGTTGTGTTTTATTTGTTTCCCGAACTCCCCAAAGTCAGAATACGTTTCACAACATTTTAATATGTAAATAGACATCTGAAAGTAGCCGGCGCCGGAAGCAAAGTAGCCGGTGAAATGCGCCGGTCGCCGGCTTATTTTGAACACCGTGCATCTAACAGGAAATCTAACGTACCTCTACATACTCTACATCTAACAGGAAATATAACCTCTACATACTCTACATCTAACAGGAAATCTAACCTCTACATACTCTACATCTAACAGGAAATCTAACGTACCTCTACATACTCTACATCTAACAGGAAATCTAATGTTCATCTACATACTCTACATCTAACAGGAAATCTAACGTACCTCTACATACTCTACATCTAACAGGAAATCTAACCTCTACATACTCTACATCTAACAGGAAATCTAACGTACCTCTACATACTCTATATCTAACAGGAAATCTAACGTACCTCTACATACTCTACATCTAACAGGAAATCTAACCTCTACATACTCTACATCTAACAGGAAATCTAACGTACCTCTACATACTCTACATCTAACAGGAAATCTAACGTACCTCTACATACTCTACATCTAACAGGAAATATAACCTCTACATACTCTATATCTAACAGGAAATCTAACGTACCTCTACATACTCTACATCTAACAGGAAATCTAACCTCTACATACTCTACATCTAACAGGAAATCTAACATACCTCTACATACTCTACATCTAACAGGAAATCTAACCTCTACATACTCTACATCTAACAGGAAATCTAACCTCTACATACTCTACATCTAACAGGAAATCTAACCTCAATATAACCTCTACATCTAACAGGAAATCTAACGTACCTCTACATACTCTACATCTAACAGGAAATCTAACATACCTCTACTTACTCGACAAAACAGGAAATCCACATACAAGAATGCGATATTTCTTTAATTTATCGTATGATAAAAGTCACTGCATTTATCTTTCAATCTCGGGGTGAGACTCGTTAATTGTTTACCCACAGAGAAATGTATGAATGATTAGCAAGTTAATTTATCAGTTAATCCTCACAAGAAGAGGCTACCAAATAGGTAATGTTATCTATCAGTTCCTATTGTTTGAACCAAAAAACTATTTCAATATTATCGTTTTGATTGATGAGTACATGTATATGATATCGAGAACGGTGTATACATATTAAGAGATGTATTAGTTACTTGATCAATACAGAACAACATGTTTTATTTGACGCATTAATGTGCGCAATAACGGACTTCTTCAAAACACGCCGCGGAGAGAGGAAAGAACACAACGAAGTGATGACGGATGGATGAGTGATGTTCGGCCTATCGCCATGGCGAGCTGCACTGGATGTCGCCGAAATGAGTGACACGTGCCGTTAATATTCCTGTCGTGAGCATAATGTGGATTTTTTGTGGCATTAATACCCTCCATTTTCTCTCTTATTCATGACTGTTAAATTACTCGATGAAGCAGGAATTAAGATTTCTGGCGTCAAATTAATTTAGTTGGATATGACCGGCATGTGTTCCCACGTGACCAATACGTCGCTTAGGATTTTGATCAAAATCCGACTGAGAGGAAAATTTCAGCTGATGAAATAACGACCGATCGGACTGGTTGTCACGCATGGCGGGCAACAATCTCCCGCCCGTTTCATGACCATCTTTTCTCCTGGTGAGCTTTATAGGGCGTTTCAAACGTTCAGGTGATCGTCATGTAATCTTGGTCTCTATAACAGGATTAGGGCATGCTCTACGGACTTCATGTGCGCATTGATTTATTTCAACAAAACGATGCAACGTTATAATTGATGTAATTTTGTAGTTTTTGTTGTGACTCGTATTTTAGGCACTCTATTTTAATGAAGTCCTGCCCTAATATCTTTTTGTCAGGATCAACAGCATCCTATTTCATATTTAGACACATCTCCCCGCAACCTAATTACGTACGAGAGGACGCGCAAACTGTCAATGTATCCCGGTTTAGGGGTTTGTTTAACTAAGTTTAACGTCCTTGCAACAGCAACGATCATAAGAGGAAGAGTATGAAGGAAGGATACTCCGACAGGCAGGGCCACACAAGGAAACATGTCAAGGGGACACCAACAATCAGGGTCACCAAAAGTCAGGGTCACATTAGACTGGATTACCTGCCGTACTTTTTCTACTCTCCGCTAGGCTTCGCTTCAAAAATACAACGACAGGTCAGGGCTATCGATCCTGTCATTTTGATTGGCCGATATGAATAAAACCGGAAAGACATCCCCAAAAGACATCCCCACAGCGGATGTCGTCTGCATCAGTGTTGAATATGTAAACACTTGGTAGGAACTTTGACGTTTTTGCTACCTTAGTGTGTAATTAAATGTATTCACGCAACGATGTTTAAGTGGGTTGGAGGTCGAGATGTTTGACACTACATTGTGTTATACTTTGTGTGCAGTGCTAGGTCGTTTAACCATGGCAGAACCATTGTTAGCATGACATCAGTTGCAGTCCATCGGTTAGTATTCGTGAGCGCAGCCTAGCGGAGAGAAATGGTACTAAGGCAGGTAACCCAGTCTAGGTCACATAAGGAAAGATGTCAAGGGGACACCAACAGTCAGGGTCACATAAGGAAATATGTCAAGTGGACACCAACAGCCAGGGTCACCAACAGCCAGGATCACAAGGAAAGATGTCAAGTGGACAGCAACAATCAAGGTCATATAAGGACGGATGTCGAGGGAACATCAGAAGTCAGGGTCAAATGAGGAACAGTGTCAAGGTGACATTAACATTTAGGGTCACATGCAGACGGGTGTCAAAGGAACACTAACAGTAAGGGTCACATGAGGATAGGTGTCAAGGGGTCATCAACAGTTAATGTCACATGATAAAGGGTGTCAAGGGGACATCAACAGGCACGGTGACAGGAGGAAGGGTGGCATTGAAACACCAACAGTCAGGGTCGCACAAGGAAGGGTGTGAGGAGGACACCAACAATCAGAGGCACATGAGGAATGGTGTCAGGGGGAGGACACCAACAGTCAAGGTCACATGAGGAATGGTGTCAGGGGGAAGACACCAACAGTCAGAGTCACATGAGGAAGGGTGTCAGGGGGACACCAACAGTCAAGGTCACATGAGGAAGGGTGTCAGGGGGAGGACACCAACAGTCAGAGTCACATGAGGAAGGGTGTCAGGGGGAGGACACCAACAGTCAAGGTCACATGAGGAAGGGTGTCAGGGGGAGGACACCAACAGTCAGAGTCACATGAGGAAGGGTGTCAGGGGGAGGACACCAACAGTCAGAGTCACATGAGGAAGGGTATCAGGGGGACACCAACAGTCAGAGTCATATGAGGAAGGTTGTCAGGGGGAGGACACCAGCAGTCAGACTCACATGAGGAAGGGTGTCAGGGGGAGGACACCAACAGTCAAGGTCACATGAGGAAGGGTGTTAGGGGGAGGACACCAACAGTCAGAGTCACATGAGGAAGGGTGTCAGGGGGAGGACACCAACAGTCAAGGTCACATGAGGAAGGGTGTCAGGGGGAGGACACCAACAGTCAAGGTCACATGAGGAAGGGTGTCAGGGGGAGGACACCAACAGTCAGAGTCATATGAGAACGGGTGTCAGGGGGAGGACACCAACAGTCAGAGTCACATGAGGAAGGGTGTCAGGGGGAGGACACCAACCGTCAAGGTCACATGAGGAAGGGTGTCAGGGGGACACCAACAGTCAAGGTCACATGAGGAAGGGTATCAGGGGGACACCAACAGTCAGAGTCACATGAGGAAGGTTGACAGGGGGAGGACACCAACAGTCAGAGTCACATGAGGAAGGGTGTCAGGGGGAGGACACCAACAGTCAAGGTCACATGAGGAAGGGTGTTAGGGGGAGGACACCAACAGTCAGAGTCACATGAGGAAGGGTGTTAGGGGGAGGACACCAACAGTCAAGGTCACATGAGGAAGGGTGTCAGGGGGAGGACACCAACAGTCAAGGTCACATGAGGAAGGGTGTCAGGGGGAGGACACCAACAGTCAGAGTCACATGAGGAAGGGTGTCAGGGGGAGGACACCAACAGTCAGAGTCACATGAGGAAGGGTGTCAGGGGGGACACCAACAGTCAAGGTCACATGAGGAAGGGTGTCAGGGGGAGGACACCAACAGTCAGAGTCACATGAGGAAGGGTGTCAGGGGGAGGACACCAACAGTCAAGGTCACATGAGGAAGGGTGTCAGGGGGACACCAACAGTCAAGGTCACATGAGGAAGGGTGTCAGGGGGACACCAACAGTCAAGGTCACATGAGGAAGGGTATCAGGGGGACACCAACAGTCAGAGTCACATGAGGAAGGTTGACAGGGGGAGGACACCAACAGTCAGAGTCACATGAGGAAGGGTGTCAGGGGGAGGACACCAACAGTCAAGGTCACATGAGGAAGGGTGTTAGGGGAGGACACCAACAGTCAGAGTCACATGAGGAAGGGTGTCAGGGGGAGGACACCAACAGTCAAGGTCAAATGAGGAAGGGTGTCAGGGGGAGGACACCAACAGTCAGAGTCACATGAGGAAGGGTGTCAGGGGGACACCAACAGTCAAGGTCACATGAGGAAGGGTGTCAGGGGGAGGACACCAACAGTCAGAGTCACATGAGGAAGGGTGTCAGGGGGAGGACACCAACCGTCAAGGTCACATGAGGAAGGGTGTCAGGGGGACACCAACAGTCAAGGTCACATGAGGAAGGGTGTCAGGGGGACACCAACAGTCAAGGTCACATGAGGAAGGGTATCAGGGGGACACCAACAGTCAGAGTCACATGAGGAAGGTTGACAGGGGGAGGACACCAACAGTCAGAGTCACATGAGGAAGGGTGTCAGGGGGAGGACACCAACAGTCAAGGTCACATGAGGAAGGTTGTCCGGGGAGGACACCAACAGTCAGAGTCACATGAGGAAGGGTGTCAGGGGGAGGACACCAACAGTCAAGGTCACATGAGGAAGGGTGTCAGGGGGAGGACACCAACAGTCAGAGTCACATGAGGAAGGGTGTCAGGGGGAGGACACCAACGGTCAGAGTCACATGAGGAAGGGTGTCAGGGGGACACCAACAGTCAAGGTCACATGAGGAAGGGTGTCAGGGGGGGGGGGGGGGCCACCAACAGTCAGAGTCACATGAGGAAGGGTGTCAGGGGGAGGACACCAACCGTCAAGGTCACATGAGGAAGGGTGTCAGGGGGAGGACACCAACAGGGTGTCAGGGGGAGGACACCAACAGTCAGAGTCACATGAGGAAGGGTGTCAGGAGGACACCAACAGTCAAGGTCACATGAGGAAGGGTGTCAGGGGGAGGACACCAACAGTCAAGGTCACATGAGGAAGGGTGTCAGGGGGAGGACACCAACAGTCAGAGTCACATGAGGAAGGGTGACAGGGGGAGGACACCAACAGTCAGAGTCACATGAGGAAGGGTGTCAGGAGGACACCAACAGTCAAGGTCACATGAGGAAGGGTGTCAGGGGGAGGACACCAACAGTCAGAGTCACATGAGGAAGGGTGTCGGGGGGAGGACACCAACAGTCAAGGTCACATGAGGAAGGGTGAAAAACGGACCGCAATAGTCAGCATCAGGAGAAGAAGAGTGTCGAGGAAGGAGGCGACAACAGCCATGGTGATATGAGAGATCAGGAATCGAGACAACAACGTCCCAAAAACGAACATATGAGAAAGGTTGTCAAGGAAGGTGACATCAACAACCACGAACATATGAGGACTGGTGTCAAGGAAGGTGACACAACGACCACGAACATATGAGGACTGGTGTCAAGGAATGTAACGACAACAACCACGAACATATGAGGTCTGGTGTCAAGGAAGGTGACACAACAACTACGAACATATGAGGACTGGTGTCAAGGAAGGTGACACCAACAACCACGAACATATGAGGACTGGTGTCAAGGAATGTGACACCAACAACCACGAACATATGAGGTCTTGTGTCTAGGAAGGTGACACCAACAACTACGAACATATGAGGACTGGTGTCAAGGAAGGTGACACCAACAACCACGAACATATGAGGTCTGGTGTCAAGGAAGGTGACACCAACAACTACGAACATATGAGGACTGGTGTCAAGGAAGGTGACACCAACAACCACGAACATATGAGGTCTGGTTTCTAGGAAGGTAACATCAACAACCACGAACATATGAGGACTGGTGTCAAGGAAGGTGACATCAACAACCACGAACATATGAGGACTGGTGTCAAGGAAGGTGACACCAACAACCACGAACATATGAGGTCTGGTGTCAAGGAAGGTGACACAACGACCACGAACATATGAGGACTGGTGTCTAGGAAGGTGACAGAACAACCACGAACATATGAGGTCTGGTGTCAAGGAAGGTGACACAACGACCACGAACATATGAGGACTGGTGTCAAGGAATGTAACGACAACAACCACGAACATATGAGGACTTGTGTCTGGGAATGTAACGACAACAAGCACGAAAATATGAGGACTTGTGTCAAGGAAGATGACATCAACGACCACGAACATATGAGGACTTGTGTCAAGGAAGATGACATCAACAACCACGAACATATGGGGACTGGTGTCAAGGAATGTAACGACAACAACCACGAACATATGAGGACTGGTGTCAAGGAAGGTGACACAACAACCACGAACATATGAGGACTGGTGTCTAGGAAGGTGACATCAACAACCACGAACATATGAGGACTGGTGTCTAGGAAGGTGACAGAACAACCACGAACATATGAGGTCTGGTGTCTAGGAAGGTGACATCAACAACCACGAACATATGAGGACTGGTACCTAGGACAAACAACCACGAACATATGAGGTCTCGTGTCAAGGAATATAACGACAACAACCACGAACATATGAGGTCTGGTTTCTAGGAAGGTGACATCAACAACCACGAACATATGAGGACTGGTGTCAAGGAAGGTGACATCAACAACCACGAACATATGAGGACTGGTGTCAAGGAAGGTGACACCAACAACCACGAACATATGAGGTCTGGTGTCAAGGAAGGTGACACAACGACCACGAACATATGAGGACTGGTGTCTAGGAAGGTGACAGAACAACCACGAACATATGAGGACTGGTGTCAAGGAAGGTGACACCAACAACCACGAACATATGAGGTCTGGTGTCAAGGAAGGTGACACAACAACCACGAACATATGAGGTCTGGTGTCTAGGAATGTAACGACATCAACCAATACATGAGGACGAATGTGAATGAGACATCGAGAGGAAAAAAGCGAACAGCAAGAAATAACCGTTAAGATCATAAAAGTATATGTCTAACACATAAATGCAAGAGGATATATTATTTTCCAAATAAAATCATCTTTCTTTTCAATATTTCCCCTGTGTATATGATCCTTTTCCATAGATCAAAACTCAAAGTACATTTATATATATATATAACAATTTTCTTTTTCAAATCAAAACCAAATTGTCGCTCGATCCCAACCGCCAATGCTCTATGTTGGTAAATGTACTTTTTTTTTAAATGTAGATTTAATCATTTCTCTTTCGTCATATCTAAATCACCCATGTGTCTGGCTGATTCAGCCCGAGGAATGGAATGCTTCCTGCCATTTTCCTAACATAATGGTAAACATATGATCACTATGATTTGCAAAGTTGTTTCCCAGTGTGGCCGTGAAGCTAAATGGAGACGCATTGTTCAAACTTCATAAGTCAGAAGTACAATTAGCATCAGTCTTTCGTATATAGCTTATCACTTAAATGTCGTGACCCATGCCGACAATAATTTTGTGAGAAACAAAAGAAACCATTGCAATAAAATGGACTAGGTTCTAACAAAGATTAATATGAGCTGATAGCCCTGTACGAGAACTTTGTCTTTGTTCTGTTTACGTCGTGCCAAGGTAAAATTGATGTTTTTTTCGCCTGTAAATGTGCGTTGTTATTATTTTCTAATTAAGTTAAAGAAACAGTTGGTAAATTGAAAACTACACACAAGTGTTTTTTAGCTTTTATCTCACATCAGAGACAACTATGTTGTACAACTTTCGACAGATACGGTGACAGGACTTAGGATCGGATCACAAAACAAGCATTTAGTTCATTTGTTAAGAAATATACCAAAAGAAAATCGAAGGAAATCTCAAAAAGCCGAATCATCACTCGAAGTTTATTTGAAATATTTTCGGACTTTTTGACCAGTCTATCATATATCTGTTTAAGTTTTTCTGATTGCTAGTTTCAAAATCGAATCACGGAATATTTTTTGATGACGTCATAACACAATTATCTAGGAATGACCTTTGCATGCTTTTCTTTCCGTCCAATACAAAAGCATGGGCCTTTTTAACAAAGGAACGAAGTTTCAGACTGATGCTTAGTCTAGTGTGATTCATTGATTACATATAGAAAAAAAAAGATTGGTCTTAGAAGTGACCTTTTTGGATATACTGATCCGATTCGGGAACCTCATACAGACAAAAAAAAATCACACTAATGTTTATTATGAACAAAATCGGAAACCTACCCTGACATAGCATATACATATTTATAATACATTGAAACTTTCCTAATTTCACACTTTATTAAAAGTAGACAATAGAAATGCTATTTGAAATAAATCTTCCAAAAATATTATTAACCGGGTAAATAGTCAAAAGTGCTGTTTACCCGGAATGAGCTATTTAACTCATATTCAAATTATTCTTATTAGACAATGCATTTGCCATATCTTTTAGGATCGTATCTAGCGCCATCCCTGGTAATACCATAAAGCCCGGAGTCAACACAAGTGTTTACCAAACCAAGCAAATCATTCGAGTGAATGTTAGAGAAACTTTGAAAAATGGCTTCTTCTACACGATTCGTTAATCTGGATGAAGAAGCATTGGAGATGATTGTTTCTGAAAAAGACAGCGCTAACACACATGTGATGAATTTGTTGATTTTGAATTGACATTATAAAAAGTTGGTCATTGAAACCAGAGACGTCTGTTGAAGCAGACTTTGCTTTTATAACAGGGGTCAGGGTAGGTATACTGTGGTCATACGAGAGTTAGTGTTGGTATACTGTGGTCATACAAGAGTTAGTGTTGGTATACTGTGGTCATACAAGATTTAGTGTTGGTATACTGTGGTCATACAAGCGTTAGTGTTGGTATACTGTGGTCATACGAGAGTAAGTGTTGGTATACTGTGGTCATACAAGCGTTAGTGTTGGTATACTGTGGTCATACGAGAGTTAGTGTTGGTATACTGTGGTCATACAGGCGTTAGTGTTGGTATACTGTGGTCATACGAGAGTTAGTGTTGGTATACTGTGGTCATACAAGCGTTAGTGTTGGTATACTGTGGTCATACGAGAGTTAGTGTTGGTATGCTGTTGTCATACAAGCGTTAGTGTTGGTATACTGTGGTCATACGAGAGTTAGTGTTGGTATACTGTGGTCATACAAGCGTTAGTGTTGGTATACTGTGGTCATACAAGAGTTAGTGTTGGTATACTGTGGTCATACGAGAGTTAGTGTTGGTATACTGTGGTCATACAGGCGTTAGTGTTGGTATACTGTGGTCATACGAGAGTTAGTGTTGGTATACTGTGGTCATACAAGCGTTAGTGTTGGTATACTGTGGTCATACGAGAGTTAGTGTTGGTATGCTGTTGTCATACAAGCGTTAGTGTTGGTATACTGTGGTCATACGAGAGTTAGTGTTGGTATACTGTGGTCATACGAGAGTTAGTGTTGGTATACTGTGGTCATACAAGAGTTAGTGTTGGTATACTGTGGCCATACAAAGGTTAGCGTTGGTATACTGTGGTCATACAAGCGTTAGTGTTGGTATACTGTGGTCATACAAGAGTTAGTGTTGGTATACTGTGGTCATACAAGCGTTAGTGTTGGTATACTGTGGTTATACAAGAGTTAGTGTTGGTATACTGTGGTCATACGAGAGTTAGTTTTGGTATACTGTGGTCATACAAGAGTTAGTGTTGGTATACTGTGGTCATACAAGCGTTAGTGTTGGTATACTGTGGTCATACGAGAGTTAGTGTTGGTATACTGTGGTCATACAAGAGTTAGTGTTGGTATACTGTGGTCATACAAGAGTTAGTGTTGGTAAACTGTGGTCATACAAGAGTTAGTGTTGGTATACTGTGGTCATACAGGCGTTAGTGTTGGTATACTGTGGTCATACAAGCGTTAGTGTTGGTATACTGTGGTCATACAAGAGTTAGTGTTGGTATACTGTGGTCATACAAGCGTTAGTGTTGGTATACTGTGGTCATACAAGCGTTAGTGTTGGTATACTGTGGTCATACAAGAGTTAGTGTTGGTATACTGTGGTCATACAAGCGTTAGTGTTGGTATACTGTGGTCATACGAGAGTTAGTGTTGGTATACTGTGGTCATACAAGCGTTAGTGTTGGTATACTGTGGTCATACGAGAGTTAGTGTTGGTATGCTGTTGTCATACAAGCGTTAGTGTTGGTATACTGTGGTCATACGAGAGTTAGTGTTGGTATACTGTGGTCATACAAGTGTTAGTGTTGGTATACTGTGGTCATACAAGAGTTAGTGTTGGTATACTGTGGTCATACAAGCGTTAGTGTTGGTATACTGTGGTCATACAAGCGTTAGTGTTGGTATACTGTGGTCATACAAGCGTTAGTGTTGGTATACTGTGGTCGTACAAGAGTTAGTGTCGGTATACTGTGGTCATACAAGTGTTAGTGTTGGTATACTGTGGTCATACAAGCGTTAGTGTTGGTATACTGTGGTCATACGAGAGTTAGTGTTGGTATACTGTGGTCATACGAGAGTTAGTGTTGGTATACTGTGGTCATACAAGAGTTAGTGTTGGTATACTGTGGTCATACAAGCGTTAGTGTTGGTATACTGTGGTCATACGAGAGTTAGTGTTGGTATACTGTGGTCATACGAGAGTTAGTGTTGGTATACTGTGGTCATACAAGAGTTAGTGTTGGTATACTGTGGTCATACAAGCGTTAGTGTTGGTATACTGTGGTCATACAAGTGTTAGTGTTGGTATACTGTGGTCATACAAGCGTTAGTGTTGGTATACTGTGGTCATACGAGAGTTAGTGTTGGTATACTGTGGTCATACGAGAGTTAGTGTTGGTATACTGTGGTCATACAAGCGTTAGTGTTGGTATACTGTGGTCATACAAGCGTTAGTGTTGGTATACTGTGGTCATACGAGAGTTAGTGTTGGTATACTGTGGTCATACAAGCGTTAGTGTTGGTATACTGTGGTCATACAAGAGTTAGTGTTGGTATACTGTGGTCATACAAGCGTTAGTGTTGGTAAACTGTGGTCATACAAGCGTTAGTGTTGGTATACTGTGGTCATACAAGAGTTAGTGTTGGTATACTGTGGTCATACAAGCGTTAGTGTTGGTATACTGTGGTCATACGAGAGTTAGTGTTGGTATACTGTGGTCATACGAGAGTTAGTGTAGGTATACCGTGGTCATACAAGAGTTAGTGTTGGTATACTGTGGTCATACGAGAGTTAGTGTTGGTATACTGTGGTCATACAAGCGTTAGTGTTGGTATACTGTGGTCATACAAGTGTTAGTGTTGGTATACTGTGGTCATACAAGCGTTAGTGTTGGTATACTGTGGTCATACAAGCGTTAGTGTTGGTATACTGTGGTCATACAAGCGTTAGTGTTGGTATACTGTGGTCATACAAGCGTTAGTGTTGGTATACTGTGGTCATACAAGAGTTAGTGTTGGTATACTGTGGTCATACAAGCGTTAGTGTTGGTATACTGTGGTCATACAAGAGTTAGTGTTGGTATACTGTGGTCATACAAGAGTTAGTGTTGGTATACTGTGGTCATACAAGAGTTAGTGTTGGTATACTGTGGTCATACGAGAGTTAGTGTTGGTATACTGTGGTCATACAAGCGTTAGTGTTGGTATACTGTGGTCATACAAGAGTTAGTGTTGGTATACTGTGGTCATACAAGCGTTAGTGTTGGTATACTGTGGTCATACGAGAGTTAGTGTTGGTATACTGTGGTCATACAAGAGTTAGTGTTGGTATACTGTGGTCATACAAGAGTTAGTGTTGGTATACTGTGGTCATACGAGAGTTAGTGTTGGTATACTGTGGTCATACAAGAGTTAGTGTTGGTATACTGTGGTCATACAAGAGTTAGTGTTGGTATACTGTGGTCATACAAGCGTTAGTGTTGGTATACTGTGGTCATACAAGTGTTAGTGTTGGTATACTGTGGTCATACAAGCGTTAGTGTTGGTATACTGTGGTCATACAAGCGTTAGTGTTGGTATACTGTGGTCATACAAGAGTCAGTGTTGGTATACTGTGGTCATACAAGAGTTAGTGTTGGTATACTGTGGTCATACGAGAGTTAGTGTTGGTATACTGTGGTCATACAAGCGTTAGTGTTGGTATACTGTGGTCATACAAGAGTTAGTGTTGGTATACTGTGGTCATACAAGCGTTAGTGTTGGTATACTGTGGTCATACGAGAGTTAGTGTTGGTATACTGTGGTCATACGAGAGTTAGTGTTGGTATACTGTGGTCATACAAGAGTTAGTGTTGGTATACTGTGGTCATACAGGCGTTAGTGTTGGTATACTGTGGTCATACGAGAGTTAGTGTTGGTATACTGTGGTCATACAAGAGTTAGTGTTGGTATACTGTGGTCATACAAGCGTTAGTGTTGGTATACTGTGGTCATACAAGAGTTAGTGTTGGTATACTGTGGTCATACAAGCGTTAGTGTTGGTATACTGTGGTCATACGAGAGTTAGTGTTGGTATACTGTAGTCATACGAGAGTTAGTGTTGGTATACTGTGGTCATACGAGAGTTAGTGTTGGTATACTGTGGTCATACAAGCGTTAGTGTTGGTATACTGTGGTCATACGAGAGTTAGTGTTGGTATACTGTGGTCATACAAGCGTTAGTGTTGGTATACTGTGGTCATACAAGCGTTAGTGTTGGTATACTGTGGTCATACGAGAGTTAGTGTTGGTATACTGTGGTCATACAAGCGTTAGTGTTGGTATACTGTGGTCATACAAGAGTTAGTGTTGGTATACTGTGGTCATACAAGCGTTAGTGTTGGTATACTGTGGTCATACAGGCGTTAGTGTTGGTATACCGTGGTCATACGAGAGTTAGTGTTGGTATACCGTGGTCATACAAGAGTTAGTGTTGGTATACTGTGGTCATACAAGCGTTAGTGTTGGTATACCGTGGTCATACGAGAGTTAGTGTTGGTATACTGTAGTCATACGAGAGTTAGTGTTGGTATACTGTGGTCATACAAGCGTTAGTGTTGGTATACTGTGGTCATACGAGAGTTAGTGTTGGTATACTGTGGTCATACGAGAGTTAGTGTTGGTATACTGTGGTCATACGAGAGTTAGTGTTGGTATACTGTGGTCATACGAGAGTTAGTGTTGGTATACTGTGGTCATACAAGAGTTAGTGTTGGTATACTGTGGTCATACGAGAGTTAGTGTTGGTATACTGTGGTCATACAAGCGTTAGTGTTGGTATACTGTGGTCATACGAGAGTTAGTGTTGGTATACTGTGGTCATACAAGAGTTAGTGTTGGTATACTGTGGTCATACAAGAGTTAGTGTTGGTATACTGTGGTCATACGAGAGTTAGTGTTGGTATACCGTGGTCATACAAGAGTTAGTGTTGGTATACTGTGGTCATACAAGCGTTAGTGTTGGTATACTGTGGTCATACGAGAGTTAGTGTTGGTATACTGTGGTCATACAAGAGTTAGTGTTGGTAAACTGTGGTCATACAAGAGTTAGTGTTGGTATACTGTGGTCATACAAGAGTTAGTGTTGGTATACTGTGGTCATACAAGAGTTAGTGTTGGTATACTGTGGTCATACAAGAGTTAGTGTTGGTATACTGTGGTCATACAGGCGTTAGTGTTGGTACAATTGTATACTGTGGTCATACAAGCGTTAGTGTTGGTATACTGTGGTCATACGAGAGTTAGTGTTGGTATACTGTGGTCATACGAGAGTTAGTGTTGGTATACCGTGGTCATACAAGAGTTAGTGTTGGTATACTGTGGTCATACAAGTGTTAGTGTTGGTATACCGTGGTCATACAAGAGTTAGTGTTGGTATACTGTGGTCATACAAGCGTTAGTGTTGGTATACTGTGGTCATACAAGCGTTAGTGTTGGTATACTGTGGTTATACAAGCGTTAGTGTTGGTATACTGTGGTCATACAAGAGTTAGTGTTGGTATACCGTGGTCATACGAGAGTTAGTGTTGGTATACTGTGGTCATACAAGCGTTAGTGTTGGTATACCGTGGTCATACGAGAGTTAGTGTTGGTATACTGTGGTCATACAAGCGTTAGTGTTGGTATACTGTGGTCATACGAGAGTTAGTTTTGGTATACTGTGGTCATACGAGAGTTAGTGTTGGTATACCGTGGTCATACAAGAGTTAGTGTTGGTATACTGTGGTCATACAAGTGTTAGTGTTGGTATACCGTGGTCATACAAGAGTTAGTGTTGGTATACTGTGGTCATACAAGCGTTAGTGTTGGTATACTGTGGTCATACAAGCGTTAGTGTTGGTATACTGTGGTCATACGAGAGTTAGTGTTGGTATACTGTGGTCATACGAGAGTTAGTGTTGGTATACTGTGGTCACTTAAGCATTGAACGGCTTTCAGTTGGCATTCATAGTCAATATGAATGCCAACTGGACAGAGGCAAATTCCA
Organism: Pecten maximus; assembly: GCF_902652985.1. Taxonomy (NCBI): domain Eukaryota; kingdom Metazoa; phylum Mollusca; class Bivalvia; order Pectinida; family Pectinidae; genus Pecten; species Pecten maximus. Next base: position 5,677,789 of record NC_047016.1, read on the forward strand.
TGAAGCGCGCTAGCATATTGACTATGAATGCCAACTGAAAGCCGTTCAATGCTTATATTTACCATCTGCGATTTTGTATTTGTCGTGTGATTTTTTTTTTTTAATTTTCAAATTCAAATTTCAGTTGGCAGTTCATAAGCTGGTGAACTCGCAACTGAATTGGTAGGGTTATATAGTGGCAGTGCCATACAATGGTAAATATACAAGAGTTAGTGTTGGTATACTGTGGTCATTGAGTTACCTAATCCACTTTGATTGTCGCCCCTTCTCACTGTATAGTGTTTTTTTTGGTCTGGGGAAGGTTTATGTCTGTTTTATACCCGGATGCTGTCTCTCAAACGTCGTCGGCTGTGGCCATTTTATGACCCTAGACCTAGTAGATTCTCCGCGGCAGACATGGGTATATATTATACATGTGTATATTGGGCTGAAGAATACATTTCGTCTGAGTTTTGTCTTAAACGTTGTTTTTGTCTATTCACATGTGCGTATTTTGTAATCGTTTGTGAGTGCTTGGTAGTAGTATAGGTGGACTGTATATCCCCGAGGGTTTGGGTAGTAGTATAGGTGGACTGTGTATCCCAGAGGGTTTGGGTAGTAGTATAGGTGGACTGTATATCCCCGAGGGTCTGGGTAGTAGTATAGGTGGACTGTATATCCCCGAGGGTTTGGGTAGTAGTATAGGTGGACTGTATATCCCCGAGGGTTTGGGTAGTAGTATAGGTGGACTGTATATCCCCGAGGGTTTGGGTAGTAGTATAGGTGGACTGTACATCCCCGAGGGTTTGGGTAGTAGTATAGGTGGACTGTACATCCCCGAGGGTTTGGGTAGTAGTATAGGTGGACTGTACATCCCCGAGGGTTTGGGTAGTAGTATAGGTGGACTGTGTATCCCCGAGGGTTTGGGTAGTAGTGTAGGTGGACTGTATATCCCCGAGGGTTTGGGTAGTAGTATAGGTGGACTGTATATCACCGAGGGTTTGGGTAGTAGTATAGGTGGACTGTATATCCCCGAGGGTTTTGGTAGTAGTATAGGTGGACTGTATATCCCCGAGGGTTTGGGTAGTAGTATAGGTGGACTGTATATCCCCGAGGGTTCGGGTAGTAGTATAGGTGGACTGTACATCCCCGAGGGTTTGGGTAGTAGTATAGGTGGACTGTACATCCCCGAGGGTTTGGGTAGTAGTATAGGTGGACTGTACATCCCCGAGGGTTTGGGTAGTAGTATAGGTGGACTGTGTATCCCCGAGGGTTTGGGTAGTAGTGTAGGTGGACTGTATATCCCCGAGGGTTTGCCGTAATCTGTACGCCTTACTGTAACACTTATGGTGGTGATCATGGTTCAGAATTTAGACCCTTGTCCCATGATCGTTTTAAGTGATGTATCATTCCCACACACTTTATTAAATCAGGGGCTTACTTTCCCCCTTTTCTATATTCAATCACTAGCGACACCTGTAATGTCTAAATAGCTCTGTGATGTCCCTGACGTCACTGTCGTTCCCTAGAAGATATAGACAGCTGTGTGATGTCCCTAACATCACTGGAGAGTCTTTTAACGGACGAAACATCTGTGTGATGTTCCTAACATCACTGATCAGTCCTAGAAGGTCTAAACAGTTGTGTTATGTCCATAGCGTCACTGTCGATTCCTAGAAGGTCTAAACAGCTGTATTGTGTCCCTGATATCACTGACGAGTCCTAGAAGGACGAAACAGCTTGCTGTACGAGCCTTAACATCATTGACAAGTCCTAGAAGGACGAAACAACTGTGTGATGTCCCTAACACCATTAACAATCTCTAGAATGTCTAAACAGCTGTGTGATGTCCCTAACATCATTAACAATCCCTAGAATGTCTGAACAGCTGTGTGATGTCCCTTACATCACTGAAGAGTCATAGAAAGTCTAGACAGCTGTGTGATGTTCCTAACATCAATGACGAGTCATAGACGGACAAAACAGCTGTTTGATGTCCCTAGGATTATTGACGAGCCATGGAAGGACGAAGCCGCGAAGGTGAAATATTTACATTCATTATTAAGCATAGGATGTTCTCTGTTTATCTCCGGTGTTTTTACTAGTGTGTTTATTGTAAAATTCTTTATAGAGGGTTTGAGGTCCTTGGTCGCCGGGATTCTATCACAAACCACAGAACAAAGAACATTGAGGAACGGAAAGTGTTGTAACCTCCGACCTCCCTTAAGCGAAGACAAAGAAGAAAGCCAACGATTTTGAAGGATGTCCAAATCTTTCACTCTTCAAATTCCCTTGAAAAAAGTTCATATGAGAAATCACCCATGGTCATGAAGGATAAGTTTCTTTTTTTCTACTATAAACCTGGAAGATACTAGCCACAATATACCGCTCGGCTAGAGAGATCTTCTCTTTAGCTGGATCGTTTGAGCGTAAGACTAGTAAGCCGGAGGACCCGGGTTCGATCCCTAGCGGAGGCAGTTATTCAAATTTAATCATTCATGTGCTCTGTTACATAAGCGCAAACGTAGGGACACGGGAATTATACTTTCCTGGAAGGGGAGTATGTAACTCTGATAAATACTAACCACAATATACCGCTCGACTACAGAGATCTTCTCTTTAACTCGATCGGTATAGCGTAAGACTAGTAAGCCAGAGGTCCCGGGTTCAATCCCTTGTGAATTTAATGTAATTAATCATGCGCTCTGTTACACTTACTACGATACGTAGTAGCTTAGGTTGAGTAATATATCTCCTTGCATCAGAAAAGGACGATGACGTCTGTCCTAATATCATTAAAGGACGACGACGGCTGTTTGAACATTAGTAAAGGACAACGACGGCTGTCCTAACATCAGTACAGGACGGCGACGGCTGCTTTGACATCAGTAAAGGACGAGGACGGCTGTTCTGAAATCAGTAAAGGACGACGACGGATGTTTGAACATTAGTAAAGGACAACGACGGTTGCCCTAGCATCAGTACAGGACGGCGACGGCTGCTTTGACATCAGTAAAGGACGACGACGGCTGTCCCAAGATCATTTATGACGATAGTGACTGTCCTAACGTCAGTTAAAAACGACGAAGTCTGTCCTAACATCGGTTAAGGACGACGGTGCCTGTCCTTACATCAGTTAAAGACGAGAACGGTTGTCCTAACATCCGTTCAGGAAGGTACGACTATCTTAACATAAGCAAATTGATATAACACATTCGCTCATGAACTCGTGATGCTTGTGACAAAACGTGGTCATACGGACGTCTGACTGAAGTAAGGACTACATTTAGGAGTATACCAAGTCAAGAAGCTACATAAATGATGTTTATGCGAATTTGAAACGGCTAATGCATTTGATATTGAAATGAGAGAGTCTGTTGTTGTGTTAGCTGGTATATCAGCACGATGATAATCATTATCATTCAATAATCTAGGTAGCATAGCCATGTTTGTTGGCAGTAACGCATCCTAACTATCTAGAGGATTCACTATTAAATTGAAAATTTCCAGTGGTTCTGTCATTGGGATTAAATCATATAAAAGTCAAAATCTGAATATTTATCGACAATGAAAAGAAATAAGCTTTCATCGTATATAAATTAATTATGCCTATATCAATTTTGGCCGGTAATAACTTAACTTCGTGGTATATGCAGATCTTGTGGCGACGATGAAAGACGCTAATGTCACGTTGGTTGCCATGGAATTTTACATTAATATGACTCTCCTATATTGATGAGCTGGACCGGAAGCTGAATCATGTACAATCCAACCATTTACACTCCATCGCCTCATAGAGCAACCTCACCAGACGCTCCGAAATGACTAGTCTGAAGACCGCTTCCGGAAACGGACACCGTGGCATTGACGATCCTAAGTTGAATGGTGTAACAGCACAACTAACCACTTCTGACTGAGATAACAATTATAGATTAACCAAATACACTCACTTACACAGACATACTATATGATATACAAATAAGGAAATAACTTGACTTTGCTTATTGGTTCCCGGTAAAGTGAACAACAACTATATATATATATATAAACATCAGAATAGGTCCTTTGTAACCGCAGGAATATGAGGAACCAAAAGATCAAGAGAAATGTTGGTTATTGGTGATACGATTCTTAGCATCACTGACAATTACATAGAGGGGCGAAACGCTGTATGACGCAGTTCAATTCATTTTGGCTCTGCTGTATCCAACTGTCGATTTGGGTAATTTTGTGTGTGGTATTTTACAATCCTGTGCGAGCGTTTTGTAAAACTACCTCCTACATAAATCACCTGTGTAAGATGCTGTGGAATTTAACAAAACTGTTACTTTATTACCGGTAATCAGATTGTAGAGAAATGATGACTCCTCAGACAAAAACCGCTAAATGTCATCTTCACATTAAAACGAGATCATCTTAGAGTATACAATGTATGTTCATTGCTAGGTAGGATATCGTCAGCGGCATTGTAAGGTGACCGTGTTGCCATCGAAGGCCTTTATAATACTTCTACGTAAATTCACTGAAACTTTTTAACAACATTACAACTAAATATAGATCGAAATAAAATTCGGATACGATTTTTACGATATATAGGAGAGTGGATGAGAGAAAGACACAATGCCGATTTCTAAAGATGAGAACATTTGTTCTCACATACTGCACGGTGTTTCGGGAGGGAAGTATTCTTTATCACATACCTATATAATCTTAAAACCGTAATACACCAATGTTATGTTTTCTGTGGGTTTGTATCACATATTCAAGCCGGAACTATTCTTATGGGAATTCCCTTTTTTGACAGTGGAAACTAAAAATAGACTGTTCATTGCATTAATAAACCTAATTTAAAGGTATCAAAAAAATGGCAAATAATGTTCTATATTTATATATGAATAAAAACAAATAACTGCTCAAATATATCGACTTTATTGAAATATATATTTCACTCGGTTTTATCACCTGCTATAGTCTGATTTGACAAGTTTGACAGTCAAAATTCTGAAATTCTATTGGTGAAAACAGTCAGAATTATTTTTAATTCAAATGTTTACGTGCCTGAATGCTCGGACGTTGTGGACGACACTAGGTGCATGCAACTAATAACAGAAAATGGTAAATTATCAAGCCAGTTATACCGCATTATATATGCAATGCACGAAACTGGAGTATACCAACCAAAGTGGCTAAGTTTTGTTAAATCAATATTTAATAACCTAGGATTGACATAAATTTTGTCTTCCCAAACAGTTACCACCTTAGAACGCCAAAAATTCAAACATCTTGTGAGGCAACGGCAAATTGGCCAGTTTATTCAAAAGTGGTTTAATGATATCGAAGAAAGTAGTTGGGGACACAATTATTTAATTTTTAAATTTAACTTTGGTTTAGAAAGCTATTTAACAAAATTACATAAAAGGGATCGTATAGTTTTAAGCTCTCGAACTTAAAATTTCCAGCTTCCACTGGAAACGGGAAGGTGGATAGGAATCCCTTCGGAAGAAAGAAAATGCACATTATGCAATTGAGATGAAGTCGGTGATGAATTCCATTATTTGTTTAAATGTAAAAAAAGACTCAATTTGACAAGCTAGAGAAAAATTTATGCCCAAGTATTACTTCGCAAACCCAAATACTGACAAAATGAGAGGTATGTTTACAGTATGTAACATTAGACTAATGAACAAAATAAGCTTATTTCTTGTGAAATTACATAAATGTATTAAAAACAGTTAAGATGAATACAATGAACATTATTGGTATACCTTCTAGGAGCTTAATACTTTTTACACATACATTGTATTTACAAACCATATTATATATATATTAAGCTGTGGAACTTTCCAGACTTATCTATGTTGCGTATTGCCAGTTATTAAAGGATATTGTCTTGTATGACAATTACACTATATAATCTCTACATACAGTATAAAGGGAGATAACTACTCCAAATTTACAAAAGTCCAGAGGTCCTTACACTAGTTATTTTCACAACAATGAATTTTCAAGTATGTTTCATGCAGCTTCGATATAGACTTAAGCCTACTGTACACTTTACTTTTAGTAGTGGCATTAAGTATATTGTATTGTAAAGAAGATGAGTACATTGTGTATTATTATAGTGCACATAAGGGGCGATAACTTTCCCCAGATTTCCACCAGTCTATAGGACAAATAAGCTATTCCTAGTGAGATAAAGAATTACAATGAATCTCTGTATAATTTACAAAGCTTGGTGTTATTTACCTGTGCAAATTGTAAACATAACTTTTTATAAGTATGAATTTATATGCTATAGTGTAGACGTTGACAGATATTATCAATTAATATTCTACTACATTCATATTTCCCAGATTTTCACAATTCATTATACGGAAAAGTAAGAAACAAATAATTATGTCCATACATATGATCTGCTCACATTGTCATGTTATAATTGTAACATTGCTGTACACTTGTTTGACCTCTTGTTACACACTCTCAAGTGTGTCAGAGAGTAATAAAAATCTTGAATCTTGAATCTTGCACATGTGCTGTACTGTACATATATATGTGCCACCGATGTGGTGCGTCAGTGGTGTGTTTACCCAAGTATACTATACATGTATGCACTTCCCTGTTGTTAAAATTTGGATATTTTGTTCGAAAATAGCTAATTACCTGACTGAATGTACATACATTGTATTTTATTATTATTATCATTTTCCATCCATCGAGTCTTTGTCCTCAAGCTCAGACGATAGCTCTGATATTAGTGAGAGATCTAGTTATGTAGATTCGGGGGAAAGTAAGAACAGGGCTAAACCTTCAGGAATTAAAAGAAAATCTAGTGATTCGGTTTCTTTCCCTCAAAAATACCCTCAACATCATTTGCAGTTTGAATATGTCAATCAAAACATACAATTCAATGATCTGTCCTTTAAGCCGTTTGTTGCAGGCGAGTTAGAAATTATCTCTAGCACGAATATTTCTGTCAGTGAAAGGGAGGGGAGAACAGAATTTTTAAAAATCATTGTTTATTACTTGAATGTTTACGAATGGAAAGCTCTTTTGTCCCTTTATGCTTCATGGTTAATAATAAATTTGAAATAGGGGAAAAGGATTGGACCCATAATCCAGCTAGTATTGGGGTTCCAATTCTGGCCAGACATGTTCTTGTTAAGTCAAAGAACCCGAACTCTCGGGGACAGGGTTCTAGTGATAAATCGACAGCTTGGTTCTGTTCAGCTTATCAGCGGAATAAATGCACAGAAAAAGGGAACCATGATGGAGAGGTCATGGGAGTAAGGCGACATGCCTCATGTTCGTGTCCCTGCAGGTAGGGCGTAAGAATCGTACCTGCCCCCATTGCATGATCGTAAGAGGCGACTAAATTTGGGATCTTATCTTTTCTGTTCTTTCTTAACAACTTTCTTCTTCCTAACGTCTCCCTTGACACTGCCTCACTTTTGGCCTTTAGTTGAGCGTTCGCCCCCGTGAGGAAGGCTTTGGGTTCTGTCCCCTGGCCGAGACATACCAGAGTCTTTAAAAATGGTAGTTACTGCTCCTGCTTAGCGCTCAGCATACAAGAAGTTGGACGACTGGTTGGCCCGTTGTCAGTATAATGTGACCGGGTGGGGTGTCCTGCTGGGTGTCTTCGGCAGTATGCTTCAGTGAGGTAGCACTATAAATCGGCAAAAGTTCCGGCCTATCACAAGGAGACTTAACACGAACATACCGCAGCCTCCAAAAACACACACACGAATGCATGTCGCACGCACGGGAGGCCGTCCTTAAATGACCTTAGCTGTTAATAGGACGTTAAACAAAGTAAACCAAACCAAACCAAACCTCATGTTCGAGGAAGGACAAGGTAAAAAGGAGTCAGCAGGAGCCCTCCCAAGAATGTCCACACCACATTTGACTAGGCCCAGGGGGTAGGACATCCCATAGTATAGCTCCTAAACACCAGGGAGATGATCAGGTCAATAATTCCCCTATCTCACTTTTTAACTGAGAAAAATTCAGGTAAGGAATGAGGTTTGGTCAAATCATAACCTAACAAAAACAAATGCGGGAATTAGGTAAGTATAACTTTGATGGATGTCAGTTTCCAGCAAACTCTGCGCTAAACATACCATATTTCCGAGCTATATTAACTGATTATAAAGACACTGAAATTTGTGACCTAATGAAATCCGGCTTCCCTTTAGGATTTCAAGAAGATATAGTCACTGCTGTAAGTTTATCACAGCCAGATGATAATGAGGTTGGTACTGATCACGTTGAATGTGGACCCCAGGACTATATACCGAATCATAAGGGGGCCAATATTTATCCAAAACAAATGGATGATTATTTAGAAAAGGAACTTGAAGCAGTGACAGGGCCGTTTGAAGTCATTCCACTTAGTACGCCCATTAAGTTTCTCCCCTGAACTCAGTACCTACAATAGACTCTGAAGAAAGGAGAGTTATCCTTGACCTTAGTCTTCCCAAAGGTAAGTCAGTTAATTCCCATATTCCCAATGACACTTATCTGGGTAAGGTTTCAGTCTTACTTATCCCAGAGTTGACGATCTCGTGGATCTGATTAAAGACAAAGGTAAGAGTAGGAACTTGTTTAAAAGAGATAAGGGTTGTCACTTGTTTAAAAGAGACCTTATGCGTGCGTATAGACAAATCCCAATAGATCCGGGCGATATCCACCTTGTGGGTTACATGTGGAGGAGCAAAATATAAATGGATAGTGTGTTAACCATGGGTCTTAGATCGGCAGCTTATATATGCCAGAGAACACTTCAGTAGTGTCATTCATATGTCTTCAAGCAGGTAACTGCATCCTAAATTACTTAGATGACTTTTGGGGAGCAGAGGTGTAATCTAAAAGTATGAATGCCTTTGACTTTCTTGGTGCTGTATTGCACAACACTGGTCTTGTCGATTCACTACCTAAAGCTGTTCCACTTTCTACTAGAATGGTATTTTTAGGGGTTCTGTTTGACACAGCTGATTGAAATGTATCACAACATTTGTATTTCACTTGAAGAAAAGAAACATAAATGTATGGTTTTCCGTGATATTGCAAAGGTCTTTGATCGTGTGTGGCATAAAGGCTTAATGGCGAAGCTAAAATCTGGGAATTTATTCACATTTAGGTTTGAATTTATCGGATATTCCTCAAGGTTCCATTCTAGGTCCCCTTTTGTTTTTAATTTACATTAATGACATCGCTGATGTCCTTGACTCAACTGCTCGTCTTTTTGCTGATGATACGTCGTCTTTATCAATGTCTTACTCATGTCTTGAATTCTAACTGTCTTAAATAGGGATCTTGAATTCTTAAACGTGTGGTCTAAAACGTGGTTGGTAACTTTTAACCTAGAGAAAACTGAGGTAATATTTATTTCAAATTATATTGACATAGATGAAGATTTAGAGTTGATACACTTTGTAATTGATGGAAAAGAATTTTTTTTCTGGTAGCCATAAGCATCTTGGAATTTATTTGAATGCGGGCGCCAAGTGAAGGGATCATATAAATGCCATATACACTTCGGTTATAAGAAAATAAATTAATTAAGATTGAAATTTTTGCTAAATCGAAATAGTCTTTTTAAAATCTATAAATCATTTATCTTGCCGTGTTTAGAATATGCGTGTGAAGTATGGTATGGTTGTACAAAATTTGAGACTGAATTGTTAGATAAAGCTCAAAGGGACGCTGCCCGTATCATAACAGGCCTTCCCTCGTATGCGCGTATAGAAGGTCTACATTTTAAAACTGGTTTAGATGCACTTTCAAATCGTCGAAAACGTAAAAAAAATCCAACTTTTATATAAAATGCATAATAAGTTATCTCCAGATTGTTTAAATGATTTTCTTCCACCTACAGTTGCATAAAATAACCGATACGCTCTTAGAAATAACAGTGATTATCGAGTTCCTCCATTTGGGTTTTTTTAAACGAATCTCTCGTTTATACCTTCCTCTATTCGTAGTTGGAACTTGTTAGATCTATCTGTACGCTCGTTGCCTTCCCTTAATTTGTTCAAAAACTCTATAAATTCAACTATCTACTATAGGTACACTGTATGGTGAAAGAAAGTTAAATATTTTACATACTAGATTGAGGCACAATTGTAGTGTTCTCAAATATGATCTGTATGGAGTAAATCTTGCTAATGATCCGTTTTGCACCTGTGAACATCCTTGTGAAAATGCCTTTCATTTTTTCTTTTTAATGCAAGTTGTCTGAATTGGAAAGATTAAGTATGTTTCAAAATTTAATTGCCTTAGGTTTGGTTTTGGATTTAAAACTTCTCCTGTTTGGAAATTCAGATCTTTCTTCAGATCTAAACTCTCTTGTTTTCCGACATGTGCAAAACTAAATCAAATCCAGCAATATATTTTGATATGTATTCGTGTGCTGTTTATTGTATATATAGAGGTTACACAACGAGTGGTTGTTGGATATGGAATTTATTTCACACGAGTAAGTTATTTTTTTAAAGTTACAAAAGACACGAGCTTTAGCGAGTGTATTTTGCAAATTTTAAAAAATAACTTACGAGTGTGAAATAAATTCCATATCCAACAATTTCGAGTCGTGTGACCTGTTTCTACCACAATAATATCGGCTTGAATCAAAGGGAAACGTGGCCAAGTATAATTTCGCGTATGCAAATAAAGTGTACCGGTGACGTCCGGGACCCGGTGATGTGACGTCATTAGATTATTGATGACGTCAATAACAATTGCAGCTTGGGTCAAAGTTCACCGTGTTAGCCAATCAAAATGCGTACAGAGTTTATACCACGTGTGGTATAAACAGATTGTTAATCAACAGCTGTAATGATTAACTGATGGTCTGAGAGTTGAATAACACAGGGTATTGTGGTAGAAATCTACTTTATGTTTATGCCAATGATCCTATCTCAATGATTCCATCCAATGTATTTTGTATGTTTGGAGAGGGCGTCCATAAGTTGAAAAACGTGTGCCTAATCCTTTGTCACAATAACATTGGTAATAAAATATGTTTAAAGTCAAAAGTCAAGCTGAGCACTTAGGAGGAATAGTAAGAACTATTGTATTATGTCACGGTTTATGATATTTCACTAATTTGGCGTACATTGTAAATATGGCTAATTTATAAAAGGATCAGGTGAAATTATTTTCGTGGAAATATTTGAACTTTTAAGCAAATATTTTAATCCATAATATTATTCAGGAATCGCTATGCACTCTAGGGTAAAGGAAGTGGAGGATAACAATGGATTTACACACACCATATATGTCATAATGATACTAAAATGGAATGTCCATTAAGATCGGCGAAATGGATTATGAATCGAACCAGTGTGTAGCAGAGTGGTAACTTCTCGATTCAGATAATGTTGCAATATTTCATCACTAGAATGAGAAAAGTCGGAATTGTTCAATAAAGTAACAGACCCTTATCTCACAGGCGTACCCTATGGACTGGGATCTGGTATTTGGTGTTAGATGTGTAGATATCACACTAGCGAATCAATCGATTGTATATACACGGGACTGGAACATGAGGGCTGATGGCAAGTTTTGTTTTATCATTGCTTATCTTTCGATATAAACAAACATACCATCAATGGAAGATTTTAGTGCTGTGAACAATTTGCAATCAAACTCTTTGTCAACCTGGTGCCATTATCGAAACAGATAACTGATGATGATAGTCAATGGTTTAGGTACAGATACACTATTCGCTTATTTACGCTTATGGGAGACTGATTTTTTTCTCCCGCACTTCACATGAATATTCCGGAATTTGGTTGAAAAGCTAGAAATCTGTGTTTCTGTTCCTAGAGTACAGTTCATATGTGCGCGCTTTATTTTCTGAAAACGTCACCCCTTACCATGGGCCACGTCATCATTAACTGCTCACTATAGACCACCTCATCACTTTAACTGCACACAATGGGCCACGTCATCACTTTAACTGCTCACAATGGGCCACGTCATCACTCTTACTGCTCATAATGGGCCACGTCATCACTCTTACTGCTCACAATGGGCCACGTCATCATTCTAACTGCACACAATGGGCCACGTCATCACTCTAACTGCTCACAATTGGCCACGTCATCACTCTTACTGCTCACAATGGACCACGTCATCACTCTTACTGCTCACAATGGACCACGTCATCACTCTTACTGCTCACAATGGGCCACGTCATCACTCTAACTGCTCACAATGGGCCACGTCATCACTCTTACTGCTCACAATGGGCCACGTCATCACTCTTACTGCTCACAATGGACCAATTCATCACTCTTACTGCTCACAAATGGCCACGTCATCACTCTTACTGCTCACAATGGGTCACGTCATCACTCTATCTGCTCACAATGGGCCACGTTATCACTATAACTGCTCACAATGGCTGGCCACGTCATCACTCTATCTGCTCACAATGGGCCACGTCATCACTCTTACTGCTCACAATGGACCACGTCATCACTCTTACTGCTCACAATGGGCCACGTCATCACTCTTACTGCTCACAATTGGCCACGTCATCACTCTTACTGCTCACAATGGACCACGTTATCACTCTAACTGCTCACAATGGGCCACGTCATCACTCTTACTGCTCACAATGGACCACGTCATCACTCTTACTGCTCACAATGGGCCACGTCATCACTCTTACTGCTCACAATGGGCCACGTCATCACTATTACTGCTCACAATGGACCACGTCATCACTCTTACTGCTCACAATGGGCGACGTCATCACTCTTACTGCTCACAATGGGCCACGTCATCACTCTTACTGCTCACAATGGACCACGTCATCACTCTTACTGCTCACAATGGGCCACGTCATCACTCTTACTGCTCACAATGGACCACGTCATCACTATTACTGCTCACAATGGACCTCGTCATCACTATTACTGCTCACAATGGGCGACGTTATCACTCTTACTGCTCACAATGGGCCACGTCATCACTCTTACTGCTCACAATGGGCCACGTCATCACTCTAACTGCTCACATTTGGTCACGCCATCACTTTATACCACATAACCATAGCACATTTCATGAGAAGATACATGAAAGGTGCTACACCTCCGACAAATGGTATTTTTTATCAATTAAAAAACACGAATAGACTCGTATGTATTATTATTCAGCAATAAAAGTTACACACTTTACATTTTTACTTTCAATCGGAAAGTTTCATCTTCTTATTTATCCTCAAATTAAAAAAGATAAAAATAATTAATTGCGTCCGGAAGAAAGTCCATTTCGCTCCACCACCATATTGAATGAAATACTGATAGCGTATGCGCCGAAAACAGAAACACAAACGAGTAGGAACCAAATGGCGAAGCGATGAAGGCCACGTGTGTTAGCCTAACATCTCCAGAAAGAAGGATGCATAAATTAGATTATGAAAAAAAATCGAAGAAAGGGAAGAATTTCAAGCGGAGGCTGCACAGACAAGTGGAATTATAAACGACAATGGAATCGGAACACATGCGGAAATGACACAGTTGAGTTATGTTCGGTCTGTTGTCATCTTTACTGAAAGTGATGCGATTGAATCTATGGTCAAGATTTCTTTTGTTATATGTATTGAGTGCAGATGCACTATTTTTAGTTCACCAGCTTAAACCTTTTGATAAATAACACTTGTATCAATCTAGCGAATATGGGCCAAAGGGAGTAACGTTAAGAAACTTCGTGGGCGGCAACATGGAATGGATCATGATTTTTTGCAATAGATAATATTGAAATGCATATAAAATTCGTAGTTACATGTATGATAAGCAACAGGCCATATATAGTTGCCGCTGAGCTGAATCTAAAAATAATAAGTCTACCATATTTGTTTTCTTCTGTATGTAAAACTCTCCCAGAATGCACTGCGATCAAGCTCAAGTGTATGAAAGTAGATTATAATGTTGGTCTCTTTCATAGGCTTTCATAGATTTTCAAAAGTTCATATCTTCTTGGCTTCAATACGACAATGTTTGACGTTATAAAATTATTTTATTTTATTTGTAGGTCTTAAATAGGCAAACATATACATGTATGGACTAAAAATCATTAATTGTCCAAATAATAACAATTTATTTCTCTCTGTCGGAGCTGTAGCATCTTTAAAACAAACCGTAATTCTAACTCCAATTCCAAAATATGGATTGACATAGAGGTCCTTGAAAGAGTAGAAGGAGAACATTACCAGGTGTTTGGGAAGGAAAACCATCGGCACCAACCATACAAATAAAGGTCAAACCCGGTTACGTCACATTCTCAAAATGAAAACGAGGGTGGTGACAACGGAACCAGTTGCCATGTTAACAAACATAGAACATGTCTGGCTTCATATCGAACAAGGAAATAAAATATTTCCAAATAAGGTCATGATGTCGACCATAAAATCTGCCCATGGTCTCCATCAACCTGCATCTCTCCAATCCTTGTGTTGTTATTTATTTCCCGTCAGCAGTCGATACATATTATACATGTACGCCCTTGACTGAACCAACTGAGACAATCGGACACCGTACATTTCATGCCAAATATTTTCGTTTCACAAATACAACACGTAGTATTCAATGACAGGAGAACGAGAGCGAAACATTATTGTAGCACCTGGCGAAATAGATTTCTTTTAAAGATTGAAATCTCACCTTCGAGTAGAGGTAAATGCATCCAGACTGGGCTGGGATGACAGGGTAGCTGTAAGTCTAGTAACATTAACCATTGTCAGTTGATTTCGTTCCTCTGTTCAGATTGTACTTACATCACAGGAACGGTCTTTTTTCTGTATACATATGCAATATCAAAGGAAGACTGAAGTTGGTTCCGAGTTTAGAGTTACGTTTAATTCTACCATGTTTGCTATGTAACGCCAGTTTTGATTGGTTTAAAACCATGTATTATTTTCCAATAACCCACGCTCGTGCCAATAATACACGGAAGTGAGTCACGGCTGTTACATTTTTATATATCTAATATTCACACATTTTATAAAAGGTTACTATAGCCGAGTGGGCTAATGGGTTAGTCTTTTAATAATTTTTTTATCACGATGCGAGTTCGAATCCTACGGAGGCCCCCCCTTTTATTTTTTTTTTTATTTTTTTTATCCTTTTTTTCAAAATCAATGCCATATGTTGATGCTCTTGATCGTAGTACTGTATTGCCTGTATATTTCATCAACAAATAATGAAATACTCCAGAAATAAATTACAAGGTTTTCTGGGGGTTTCTTTGCTTTTTTCTATTAGAAAGAGGTCGATCTCAGAACTAAACAGCACATGGTAGAATAGAAATAATCAACTTTGACTCGTGTATTGTTGCAGGATATACAACTCGGACTCGGATATTTTGCAATTTTAATTAATAACTCAGGCCTGCGGCCTTCCTTATTAATTTAATTGCAAAATATCCTCGTCCTCGTTGTATATCCTGCAACAATACACGAATCATCGTTAATTATTTCTTAAGTAAAACGGTACTAGGAACCAGTCTGAGTCGTGTAAGGGACCGTAGTACCAGAGACAATTACCTACATCAGACACAGCAAATGACAACTTCCTAATGATAGGCATAAGAATATACCTCAAGACAAATATATTTGATGGAATTCGAAACAGAGCCCGGTTATACAACGAATATGATAAAATGTCTCTAACTTTAAGAAGGCAATGTTTATCAATTGTCCTAATAACCGATTCAATTCAACAACAATACTTTAAAACTTAGGTATTAATTCAAATTCCATTATTTAACATTCTATTCACAAATCAACTGTATCCATTTGTCTCCCGAAGATTGAGGAAATCTTACGATCAATTGTGAAACTGTACATAGCGCTGTTAAGGCTCCGTCTGAATCTTTATTGGACTAAACGCACCAGTTTAATGCTCATTTCAAATGCAAATTGTTGTACAACATGATAACAATTTTGTACTATTCTATCCTGAAAACAAAAATAATGTCTTGTCATTAGTCGAGGCTTTGCTGCAATTATAACATAATGCTGATCATTGCTATCCCATGTAATATTTTCTTAAACGGAACTGGGAACTGGTTCCTAGTTCCGTATTTCTTAAACCGAACTCGGAACTGGGAGTAAGACACGTAAAGCTTATACATGCTAGTTCCGTTTTACTGGCTCCCAGTTCCATTTAGGAAAATATTGCATGTGTTGTAACTTCTGGGGGAAAAGGATGAAAACGCGACTGGTTGCCTTGTGTTGTCAAATTACGAGAAATTGTTGCGTTGTAACCTCTAAGAGAGATTGTTACAACGCAGTTTTCTTTAATGGAACTCGGAACTGGGAGCTAGTCCCGTAAAGCTTATACATGCTAGTTCCGTTTTTCTTAAACGGAACTCGGAAGTGGGACCAAAACCCGTAAAGCTTATACATAGTAGAATTCCGTTTTTCTTAAACGGAACTCGGAACTCGGAACCAACTTCAGGCTCCCAATACCCAATTGGTTAGTTATCAGACTAGCAGGTTCAGTTATGGGATCGCACAACGTTACGCAACGTGTGATGTGTTCACGATGTCTGCTCGATGTGAGCACGAAGTTTACACGACGATGGGCGATCAAAATGAATTATGTGCGAAAGCTCTCGTGGTTGATATAAATTAAGGAATGGTTACACGGAACGGATTTGATTAATATAACTCGTATTTGTAATACTATTTATCAAATTGTATTTGTCAGCTTATCCATCTTGAAGTCGACTTTCAAAAAAAAAATGTCACTTTTTTCAACTAGATAGCAGCGGCTTGTGATCAAACAGGGTCCATGTCCGTGAAGTCGTACCAAATAAATACGCTTCAAGTCATAAAGTCGTCAGCGTTATATAACACACGATAATTCATTGACTCCAGATAATTCCCTAATCCACGCTATAAACATACGGGGGGAAAGATGCCGTTGGAGAATTATACCCTATTTCAATTAAATTTACATGTATGTTTACCTGTTTTTGCATGTGGTAAGCAAGGACCTGACCATAATTGGTTTGCACTAGCACAAAGTCATCTCATTTCTTTGTTCTCCAAAAAGTGGAGTAATACACCGACAGAGACCTACGCGATGAAAAGTTCATTCGTGGAAATAGCTACAGTATGTATTATATATCCGTATGAAGTTTTTTTTTTTTTCAACATTATTACATTGTATTATGCGGACTAAATATACAAAATGCGATTATATATTCTACAATATTTACATTATGTGCTGCATTTGCTTATATGTCGTTAGTAAACCAAATTGTATTCATGAGACTGTATACTACAATTTACAGTGATTCGGTCAGAGTAGGAATACAGCTCCAGGTGTTGTAGGTTAAAACAATGTCCTCCAGTTACATTCGGCCTAGAGAGCTTTCGCATGCTAGGCCTAGCATTTATCTACATACACTACCACAAAAAGTAAAGCAACACAAATTATGAGAGTCAAATTTAATAATAAAAAAACGAAGTCGTCATTTATTATAAGCGCTATTCTTGATCTATACGAAGTTATCAAATTGTCAATGTTGTCCGACTCACAGGGACTCGTTGCCGAATTTTCAGAAATGCTAGACACGACAACATCAAAAGTCCAGCATTTATAAAATAAATCTTGTGAAAAATCGGCAGTATCTACATGGTTTCTGGTTGTGTATGCATACTGAATTATAGTTTGGTGGTTATTGACTGATGTCAAAGGCCTACCTTACTCCAAAATCGAGCCCCTGTCAAGTTTAACATCGTCTGCCTCATCATGAGCTGATATTCTTCTGAAAATCTGTCCTGTGCAGTACCCGTTCAACTCCGCTTCACTTCTAAATGTAAACAGTATACCATTGCGACGAAAAACGGCTTTGATTTCAACCAATCAGAAATTATGCAATTGTGAACAATTTGATCATATCTTCAAATGTATATGAAATATAAGATAAAGCCAATTTTATGCAAAATCTGTTTTATGTGATTAGGGGATAGTACGTTGTTTTTCGTGGCTATACTGGCGATTAGAACATGAACTTTGGTTTAAACTCTCGACCTATCGGAGTTTAAACCAAATTTCATGTTCTAATCGCCAGTATAGCCACGAAAAACAACGTACTATCCCCATTCTTTTTTTTTTTTTTTTTTTTTTTCACACTCAGAGAATGGGAGTTTTTGCCAACGATTTGAATAAAAAAAAGTGTGAATTGCCAATAATTATAAAATACGACATTTTTGGGGATTCTAATATATAGTATAGTTAATATGCTTAATTACTTCTGGTGAACAACAATCCGGTTATAAAATTATACAGAAAGGACAGCAAACACCTATGAGGAAAAAATGACTATCAAAAGAGAAAAGCAGAAATTAAGTAGTCAAAGAATTTATTTGCAGAGAGAGAGAGAGAGAGAGAGAGAGAGAGAGAGAGAGAGAGAGAGAGAGCAATGCGTTTACTTGCTACCAGGATGTCATTCGAGGGCAACGACTTAAATATAACAACAAGAACTGACAGACATAATTAAGAAAGATAAGGAGATCTTAAAACAATATTCGAGTTCTAGAATCAAGCAGCCAGAATAACTACCTTTATAAAATAAGTTTCTAAGATGTCAGAACATTCCTTTAGAAATAGTGAATAAGCTTTGATAGAAGTAATGTATCTGTAGATTGTAAAGTATTTCTCTGGAAACAGTATTATTATATAACTTTATAAGGGACCCTGATTTCTTTAATACCTTTACATTGATTTTGTATGTTGGCTTTTCACATTTTTCTTTTCTTTGTTGTTTATACTCTCATTTTGATCTCATCACTGTGCATTCTTCTTTATTTTATTTAGGTTTAATAAACATGTGATAAAAAGAATATAATTGTCTAGTGTAAGCATATAATTACGTATTTTCTTGCCATAAGCAATGCGAACTTAAACACATTTTACCTAATTTTGCGGTTACCTGATCAATTATACCAAGAGTCCAGTTTCTGTGTTGGTCATATCAACTCCAGCCACATCTACTGAACTATTAGTATGATTGACCAGGATCCGAGTCTCAAAATCCATAGCATATAACCCAAGCATATAATTGCCCAAATATAATATCCCCATTCTAACACGTTTACTATCGTATATATTCAGAAACATTGTTTTACATCGCTACAAGTACGCTGTTAAGTACTCTGTGACCTCCGCTAGTGACGTGTCTTACTGTGGCTGATTGACCAATCAGAAAGAAGCTTTCAATCTGTATGTTGACGAAGCGGTGTATTTGGATTGTTGTAAAAGTCCTGTTACCGAAGATTAAACGACTTATTTGGATTCGCTCTGCAGTATGCATAACGACATGTGCGTTTTGACAAAGTCAGTGTTTATGTGTTTCTACAGGCTCAACCGTGATGTGAAGTTGTGTGCACTTTTTCCATTTCATTTCGGATTTTACTTGGCTAGATGCCTAGGCCTACACACGGACGAAATGAACGTTTCAATCAATAAATGACGGTAAGAATGATGTTAACGATTTTTGTTAAATTTATTCAGTTAATTCATTCTTTTCTATTTCTTCACTTTCGATTCCAATCTCATGGGGCAACAATCATAAATGTGCAGAGTGTTGAATTTCGCTACGAGTCGAACTTGACGCCATATTGTTTTGATAAGAAACGGGGCGTGGCTTAACACGATAGATCATGGTTCTATCGCAGATTAGAACATGGTCCGTAACCAATCAAAACACGCGTTGCAAACGAATCGTGTTAGAATTGCTATAAATAACGACATGAAGGACTATTATTCCTTCTGTAAATTTTGGCTGCTCCGGTATTTGAACTTGATGACGTCAGTGATAGGGGAAGCGGACAATTTAAACGCGTCTTAAGCTACAGTAAAAAAAAATATGAACGTAAATATTAACGGCGACATGAAATATTTATCTGTCACCCAAATTGTATTCATATCGACTGTATATTACCATTTGTTAACGGTTCAATGCTTAAATATTCTTCACTCGCTGCTTCACATAGACATCACGGATGGTCCTAGAAATGTAGTTATATACACGCCTACAACATGCATGCGCCTGTCCTCAGTTTATAAAAAATACTGGTAAAACGGATAGGACGGTGTCTGTCCTCAGTACATAAAATATACAGATAAAACGGATAGGACGGTGTGTGTCCTCTGTACATAAAATATACAGATAAAACAGATAGGACGATGTCTGTCCTCAGTACATAAAATATACAGATAAAACGGATAGGACGATGTCTGTCCTCAGTACATAAAATATACAGATAAAACGGATAGGACGGTGTCTGTCCTCAGTACATAAAATATACAGATAAAACGGATAGGACGATGTCTGTCCTCAGTACATAAAATATACAGATAAAACAGATAGGACGATGTCTGTCCTCAGTACATAAAATATACAGATAAAACGGATAGGAAGGTGTCTGTCCTCAGTACATAAAATATACAGATAAAACAGATAGGACGATGTCTGTCCTCAGTACATAAAATATACAGATAAAACGGATAGGATGGTGTCTGTCCTCAGTATATAAAATTTACAGATAAAACAGATAGGACGGTGTCTGTCCTCAGTATATAACATATAGGACGGTGTTTGTCCTCAGTACATATACTGTAGGGGTAATCCGGTTATCCTACTGGTAATGGGCAAAACTAATATGAATAATTTTAACTGGTGAATATTGACTTTTCCGATATATATCTGTCTATGTATTGTATTCCAATAAGTCACTTGCCTAACGAGTCATACATCCACCTTTATTTACACCGGAAGTATCATTTCTCGTCATGCGATTGTGAGCTACATGGACGCAATCCAACTTGTTGGCTGTTAATTTGACCCAGAGAAAATCCTTCCACCTCGCGTTCGATCCACTGACAACACGCGATTGGTTTCATGTAAAACTATTATAACTATCTATCTTATTACAGAACCTGTCTTCCCTGTCCTGCCATTACACGTTTCTACTTCAATGATTAGGTATATATTATATAATGTTTGGCAGCTTGCAAAATAACATTTGCCAACGTTCGAAATTAAGTTAAGTTACAATCAATCATTCCATAGACTTTTACAATTACTCCCATTAAAATGACTTTCTGAAGTTATAAATTGATGCTCTGTTCGCGTACATCCAGTCTCATCTATAGCCAATATCACAAATGGTGTTGGCTTACGAATTTATTATACAGATAAACGTGTTAACATGTGAATATGGAGGTAAGGGATGCTCGTGTTTTTCTATATATAGCTTTAATAATTGTAATTAAAATTGCAAAATATCCGAGTCCGAGTTGTATATCCTGCAACAATACACGAGTCAAAGTTGATCATTTCTATTCTACCATGTACTGTTTAGTTCTGAGATCGACCTCTTTCTAATAGAAAAAAAGCAAAGAAACCCCGAGAAAACCTTGTAATTTATTTCTGGAGTATTGCATTATTTGTTGATGAAATATACAGGCAATACAGTACTACGATCAATAGCATCTATCATATGGCATTGATTTTGAAAAAAAAAAGATAAAAAAAAAGATAAAAAATAAAAGGGGGGGGGGGGGCTCCGTAGGATTCGAACTCGCATCGTGATAAAAATTTATTGAAAGACTAACCCATTAGCCCACTCGGCTATAGTAACCTTTTATAAAATGTGTGAATATTAGATATGTATATAAAATTGTAACAGCCGTGACTCACTACCGTGTATTATTGGCACGAGCGTGGGTTATTGGAAAATAAAGCATGGTTTTAAACCAATCAAAACTGGCGTTACATAGCAAACATGGTAGAATATTGATTTACCAACCCTTTAAATGTCATCAAGAGATTGTCAGATTATTTAGATTTGGATTTGGTTTTTGTTTTTTAATATGACTAAATACAAATTATAACTGAATATATTCTTCGTGTTTTGCCTTGTCTTTCTTCACAATGAGGAAACCCATGCGGACATTTTATGTTTTTTTTTCTGTTGTTTACAGTTTAGATTCGTAAAGAAATCATAGATGTCAATATGATATCAAAACTTAATAACTCCTAAAATCAACAATTAAGATAGATTCATGTAAAATTGAAGATGCCACCAACATTGTAAGCTGTCGCGTCAATCAAGGGTTCATTGGCGTAGGGAGGGGGGTGGGGGGTGGGAGGAGGGGCGCAACCACCCAGCCCCACTTTTTAGGTGTGTGTGGGGGTAGGTGGGGGAGGGGGGGGGCAATCATATCCTTTCGCACCCCTCTTTTTGTCATCTTAAATGAAAAAAATATGCTTAACTTTGGTAAAATATCTTAAAATTTTCGAGTTGAGCGAAAAGATGTTAGTAACGGAACGTTAAAAACTAAATGTAAGCAAAACCTGACGCTTCGTGTATCGTTGTAGCCTGCATTACTACTTATATCAGCCTGATTATTAATAGCCAGGTAGAAATAAAGATAACATTTAACGTGAATTCCAATATTTAAATCGTTTATTTCAATGAATCATGTCTGCCGGTGTTAAGAACTTCGGAAATATTCATGAATTTGAATTGGAAAGTTAAAAGCCTATAAAATAAAGAAGAAGAAACAATCTTTATTTTTAAAGTAAATGTATAGGTAAATTAAGAAATGTACAAAAAAAAACTAACTTCTGAAATAAAGAAGACATGATTTGTTTTTTCAATCACACATACATACAATGAATAAAGAAATGAAGCCATTGTAATACTCATGCATGACATACATTTTGGATTAGAATTTTAGAAAAAGAAAAAAAAAAAAAAAAAAGCCTCACTTTTTGTTTAAGTTATTTAACACTTTACGTGCATTATTACGCGGTGATGATTAGATTTTGAAGGAATAAGGCTGTTTCATCCAATGAAAAATCCAATAAAATAACATTTAACATTATGATTATGATTATTTTTATATATATTCAATGAAGAATAGACAGGATAAAGTCGAGAGAAGAACAGGGACGGATGATAGCACCAACATAACGTTAAATCCATGATAAATTATTTAGGACAAATTGTTGTTTGAATCCGCCGTAAGATCGGTGCGAATCAGCTGATGGATTGCAGCCAAACAGAGTTCATCGACGAAGTGAAACTCCATTGGTTGTCTTACCATACAACTGACGAATTTAGTAAGATTCATTAAGCATGTGATAAACTATAGGAGGCGCACCTATTCAAACAACAAACATACACCCTCTCATACACCTCGTATGTGAACTGCTCGATACGTGGGTCTGCACACTGTACAATGGATATCATACCAAACACTATTGCAACTGACTCATAATAACACAATAAAGAGGTTTAGCAATTGTAACATTATACAGCATAAAAAAAGACACAAATCACACAATCAATGTAACATGTACTACCTACACCACCAGATATGGACTACCTACACCACCAGACATGGACTACTACCTACACCACCAGACATGGACTACTACCTACACCACCAGACACGGACTACTACCTACACCACCAGACACGGACTACTACCTACACCACCAGACATGGACTACTACCTACACCACCAGACACGGACTACTACCTACACCACCAGACACGGACTACTACCTACACCACCAGACACGGACTACTACCTACACCACCAGACATGGACTACTACCTACACCACCAGACATGTACTACTACCTACACCACCAGACATGTACTACTACCTACACCACCAGACACGGACTACTACCTACACCACCAGACATCGACTACTATCTACACCACCAGACACCACCAGACATGGACTACTACCTACACCACCAGACATTGACTACTACCTACACCACCAGATATGGACTACTACCTACACCACCAGACACGGACTACTACCTACACCACCAGACATGGACTACTACCTACACCACCAGATATGGACTACTACCTACACCACCAGACACGGACTACTACCTACACAACCAGACATGGACTACTACCTACACCACCAGACACGGACTACTACCTACACCACCAGACATGGACTACTACCTACACCACCAGACATGGACTACTACCTACACCACCAGACATGGACTACTACCTACACCACCAGACATGGACTACTACCTACACCACCAGACATGGACTACTACCTACACCACCAGACATGGACTACTACCTACACCACCAGACATGGACTACTACCTACACCACCAGACATGG
This sequence comes from Pecten maximus, assembly GCF_902652985.1. Taxonomy (NCBI): domain Eukaryota; kingdom Metazoa; phylum Mollusca; class Bivalvia; order Pectinida; family Pectinidae; genus Pecten; species Pecten maximus. The sequence goes on from NC_047016.1 coordinate 5,701,967, forward strand.
ACTACTACCTACACCACCAGACATAGACTACTACCTACACCACCAGACATAGACTACTACCTACACCACCAGACATGGACTACTACCTACACCACCAGACATCGACTACTACCTACACCACCAGACATGGACTACTACCTACACCACCAGACATGGACTACCTACACCACCAGACACGGACTACTACCTACACCACCAGACATCGACTACTACCTACACCACCAGACATGGACTACTACCTACACCACCAGACATGGACTACTACCTACACCACCAGACATGTACTACCTACACCACCAGACACGGACTACTACCTACACCACCAGACATGGACTACTACCTACACCACCAGACATCGACTACTACCTACACCACCAGACATGGACTACCTACACCACCAGACATGGACTACTACCTACACCACCAGACATGGACTACTACCTACACCACCAGAAATGGAATTACTACCTACACCACCAGACATGGACTACTACCTACACCACCAGACATGGACTACTACCTACACCACCAGACATGGACTACTACCTACACCACCAGACACGGACTCTACCTACACCACCAGACACGGACTCTACCTACACCACCAGATATGGACTACCTACACCACCAGACATGGACTACTACCTACACCACCAGACATGGACTACTACCTACACCACCAGACACGGACTACTACCTACACCACCAGACATGGACTACTACCTACACCACCAGACATGGACTATTACCTACACCACCAGACATGGACTACTACCTACACCACCAGACATGGACTACTACCTACACAACCAGACATGGACTACTACCTACACCACCAGACATGGACTACTACCTACACCACCAGACATGGACTACTACCTACACCACCAGACACGGACTCTACCTACACCACCAGACACGGACTCTACCTACACCACCAGATATGGACTACCTACACCACCAGACATGGACTACTACCTACACCACCAGACATGGACTACTACCTACACCACCAGACACGGACTACTACCTACACCACCAGACATGGACTACTACCTACACCACCAGACATGGACTACTACCTACACCACCAGACATGGACTACTACCTACACCACCAGACATGGACTACTACCTACACAACCAGACATGGACTACTACCTACACCACCAGACACGGACTACTACCTACACCACCAGACATGGACTACTACCTACACCACCAGACATAGACTACTACCTACACCACCAGACATGGACTACTACCTACACCACCAGACATAGACTACTACCTACACCACCAGACATGGACTACTACCTACACCACCAGACATATTTATGTGACTCTGTTATTGCCTTGTGACCCTTGCTGTTGTCTCATTTACACCCATTCTCAGATGATCCTTGGTATTCTCTCCATCCATCCTCATATGCCCCTTACTGCTGTCTATTCTTCAACCATCCTCTTAAGACCCTTTCTGTTTTTTCCTCTCCACCCATACTTATATATATGAACCTTGCTGAAAATGTTGTCTCCTCTTCATCCATCCTCATATGGCCCTTGATGTTGTCTCTACTGCACTCATCCTCAATGACACTGTTGTCTATCCATCCCTCCTCATATGTCACTGTTGTCTATCCATCCCTCCTCATATGTCACTGTTGTCTATCCATCCATCCTCATATGACACTGTTTTCTATCCATCCATCCTCAATGACACTGTTGTCTCTCCGTCCATCCTCATATGACACTGTTGTCTCTCCGTCCATCCTCATATGGCACTGTTGTCTCTCCATCCATCCTCATATAACACTGTTGTCTCTCCATCCATCCTCATATGACACTGTTGTCTCTCCATCCATCCTCATATGACACTGTTGTCTCTCCATCCATCCTCATATGCCACTGCTGTCTCTCCATTCATCCTCATATGACACTGCTGTCTCTCCATCCATCCTAATATATCACTGTTGTCTCTCCACTCATCCTCATATGTCACTGTTGTCTCTCCATCCATCCTCATATGACACTGTTGTCTCTCCATCCATCCTCATATGACACTGTTGTCTCTCCATCCATCCTCAATGACACTGTTGTCTCTCCATCCATCCTAACATGTCACTGTTGTCTCTCCATCCATCCTCAATGACACTGTTGTCTCTCCATCCATCCTCATATGTCACTGTTGTCTCTCCATCCATCCTCATATGACACTGTCGTCTCTCCATCCATCCTAATATATCACTGTTGTCTCTCCATCCATCCTCATATGACACTGTTGTCTCTCCATCCATCCTCATATGACACTGTTGTCTCTCCATCCATCCTCATATGACACTGATGTCTCTCCATCCATCCTAACATGTCACTGTTGTCTCTCCATCCATCCTCAATGACACTGTTGTCTCTCCATCCATCCTCATATGTCACTGTTGTCTCTCCATCCATCCTCATATGACACTGTCGTCTCTCCATCCATCCTAATATATCACTGTTGTCTCTCCATCCATCCTCATATGCCACTGCTGTCTCTCCACTCATCCTCATATGCCACTGTTGTCTCTCCATCCATCCTCATATGACACTGTTGTCTCTCCAGCCATCCTCATATGACACTGTTGTCTCTCCATCCATCCTCATATGCCACTGCTGTCTCTCCATTCATCCTCATATGACACTGCTGTCTCTCCATCCATCCTAATATATCACTGTTGTCTCTCCACTCATCCTCATATGTCACTGTTGTCTCTCCATCCATCCTCATATGACACTGTTGTCTCTCCATCCATCCTCATATGACACTGTTGTCTCTCCATCCATCATCAATGACACTGTTGTCTCTCCATCCATCCTAACATGTCACTGTTGTCTCTCCATCCATCCTCAATGACACTGTTGTCTCTCCATCCATCCTCATATGTCACTGTTGTCTCTCCATCCATCCTCATATGACACTGTCGTCTCTCCATCCATCCTAATATATCACTGTTGTCTCTCCATCCATCCTCATATGCCACTGCTGTCTCTCCACTCATCCTCATATGCCACTGTTGTCTCTCCATCCATCCTCATATGACACTGTTGTCTCTCCATCCATCCTCATATGACACTGTTGTCTCTCCATCCATCCTCATATGCCACTGCTGTCTCTCCATTCATCCTCATATGACACTGCTGTCTCTCCATCCATCCTAATATATCACTGTTGTCTCTCCATCCATCCTCATATGCCACTGCTGTCTCTCCGTCCATCCTCATATGCCACTGTTGTCTCTCCACTCATCCTCATATGACACTGTTGTCTCTCCATCCATCCTCATATGCCACTGCTGTCTCTCCACTCATCCTCATATGCCACTGTTGTCTCTCCATACATCCTCATATGACACTGTTGTCTCTCCATCGATCCTCATATGTCACTGCTGTCTCTCCATCCATCCTCATATAACACCGTTGTCTCTCCATCCATCCTCATATGACACTGTTGTCTCTTCGTCCATCCTCATATGACACTGTTGTCTCTCCATCCATCCTCATATGACACTGTTGTCTCTCCGTCCATCCTCAATGACACTGTTGTCTCTCCGTCCATCCTCATATGACACTGTTGTCTCTCCATCCATCCTCATATGACACTGTTGTCTCTCCATCCATCCTCATATGACACTGTTGTCTCCATCCATCCTCATATGTCACTGTTGTCTCTCCATCCATCCTCATATGACACTGTTGTCTCTCCATCCATCCTAATATATCACTGTTGTCTCTCCATCCATCCTCATATGCCACTGCTGTCTCTCCACTCATCCTCATATGCCACTGTTGTCTCTCCATCCATCCTCATATGCCACTGCTGTCTCTCCACTCATCCTCATATGCCACTGTTATCTCTCCATCCATCCTCATATGACTCTGTTGTCTCTCCATCCATCCTCAATGACACTGTTGTCTATCCATCCCTCCTCATATGTCACTGTTGTCTATCCATCCCTCCTCATATGTCACTGTTGTCTATCCATCCATCCTCATATGACACTTTTTTGTATCCATCCATCCTCAATGACACTGTTGTCTCTCCGTCCATCCTCATATGACACTGTTGTCTCTCCGTCCATCCTCATATGGCACTGTTGTCTCTCCATCCATCCTCATATGACACTGTTGTCTCTCCATCCATCCTCATATGACACTGTTGTCTCTCCATCCATCCTCATATGACACTGTTGTCTCTCCTTCCATTCTCATATAACACTGTTGTCTCTCCATCCATCCTCATATGTCACTGTTGTCTCTCCATCCATCCTCATATGACACTGTTGTCTCTCCATCCATCCTAATATATCACTGTTGTCTCTCCATCCATCCTCATATGCCACTGCTGTCTCTCCACTCATCCTCATATGCCACTGTTGTCTCTCCATCCATCCTCATATGACACTGTTGTCTCTCCATCCATCCTCAATGACACTGTTGTCTCTCCATCCATCCTAATATATCACTGTTGTCTCTCCATCCATCCTCATATGCCACTGTTGTCTCTCCACTCATCCTCATATGCCACTGTTGTCTCTCCATCCATCCTCATATGACACTGTTGTCTCTCCATCCCTCCTCATATGTCACTGTTGTCTCTCCGTCCATCCTCATATGCCACTGTTGTCTCTCCACTCATCCTCATATGACACTGTTGTCTCTCCATCCATCCTCATATGCCACTGCTGTCTCTCCACTCATCCTCATATGCCACTGCTGTCTCTCCACTCATCCTCATATGACACTGTTGTCTCTCCGTCCATCCTCAATGACACTGTTGTCTCTCCGTCCATCCTCATATGACACTGTTGTCTCTCCATCCATCCTCATATGACACTGTTGTCTCTCCATCCATCCTCATATGACACTGTTGTCTCTCCATCCATCCTCATATGTCACTGTTGTCTCTCCATCCATCCTCATATGACACTGTTGTCTCCATCCATCCACATATGTCACTGTTGTCTCTCCATCCATCCTCATATGACACTGTTGTCTCTCCATCCATCCTAATATATCACTGTTGTCTCTCCATCCATCCTCATATGCCACTGCTGTCTCTCCACTCATCCTCATATGCCACTGTTGTCTCTCCATCCATCCTCATATGCCACTGCTGTCTCTCCACTCATCCTCATATGCCACTGTTGTCTCTCCATCCATCCTCATATGACTCTGTTGTCTCTCCATCCATCCTCAATGACACTGTTGTCTATCCATCCCTCCTCATATGTCACTGTTGTCTATCCATCCCTCCTCATATGTCACTGTTGTCTATTCATCCATCCTCATATGACACTGTTTTCTATCCATCCATCCTCAATGACACTGTTGTCTCTCCGTCCATCCTCATATGACACTGTTGTCTCTCCGTCCATCCTCATATGTCACTGTTGTCTCTCCATCCATCCTCATATGACACTGTTGTCTCTCCATCCATCCTCATATGACACTGTTGTCTCTCCATCCATCATCAATGACACTGTTGTCTCTCCATCCATCCTAACATGTCACTGTTGTCTCTCCATCCATCCTCAATGACACTGTTGTCTCTCCATCCATCCTCATATGTCACTGTTGTCTCTCCATCCATCCTCATATGACACTGTCGTCTCTCCATCCATCCTAATATATCACTGTTGTCTCTCCATCCATCCTCATATGCCACTGCTGTCTCTCCACTCATCCTCATATGCCACTGTTGTCTCTCCATCCATCCTCATATGACACTGTTGTCTCTCCATCCATCCTCATATGACACTGTTGTCTCTCCATCCATCCTCATATGCCACTGCTGTCTCTCCATTCATCCTCATATGACACTGCTGTCTCTCCATCCATCCTAATATATCACTGTTGTCTCTCCATCCATCCTCATATGCCACTGCTGTCTCTCCGTCCATCCTCATATGCCACTGTTGTCTCTCCACTCATCCTCATATGACACTGTTGTCTCTCCATCCATCCTCATATGCCACTGCTGTCTCTCCACTCATCCTCATATGCCACTGTTGTCTCTCCATCCATCCTCATATGACACTGTTGTCTCTCCATCGATCCTCATATGTCACTGCTGTCTCTCCATCCATCCTCATATAACACCGTTGTCTCTCCATCCATCCTCATATGACACTGTTGTCTCTTCGTCCATCCTCATATGACACTGTTGTCTCTCCATCCATCCTCATATGACACTGTTGTCTCTCCGTCCATCCTCAATGACACTGTTGTCTCTCCGTCCATCCTCATATGACACTGTTGTCTCTCCATCCATCCTCATATGACACTGTTGTCTCTCCATCCATCCTCATATGACACTGTTGTCTCCATCCATCCTCATATGTCACTGTTGTCTCTCCATCCATCCTCATATGACACTGTTGTCTCTCCATCCATCCTAATATATCACTGTTGTCTCTCCATCCATCCTCATATGCCACTGCTGTCTCTCCACTCATCCTCATATGCCACTGTTGTCTCTCCATCCATCCTCATATGCCACTGCTGTCTCTCCACTCATCCTCATATGCCACTGTTGTCTCTCCATCCATCCTCATATGACTCTGTTGTCTCTCCATCCATCCTCAATGACACTGTTGTCTATCCATCCCTCCTCATATGTCACTGTTGTCTATCCATCCCTCCTCATATGTCACTGTTGTCTATCCATCCATCCTCATATGACACTTTTTTGTATCCATCCATCCTCAATTGACACTGTTGTCTCTCCGTCCATCCTCATATGACACTGTTGTCTCTCCGTCCATCCTCATATGGCACTGTTGTCTCTCCATCCATCCTCATATGACACTGTTGTCTCTCCATCCATCCTCATATGACACTGTTGTCTCTCCATCCATCCTCATATGACACTGTTGTCTCTCCTTCCATTCTCATATAACACTGTTGTCTCTCCATCCATCCTCATATGTCACTGTTGTCTCTCCATCCATCCTCATATGACACTGTTGTCTCTCCATCCATCCTAATATATCACTGTTGTCTCTCCATCCATCCTCATATGCCACTGCTGTCTCTCCACTCATCCTCATATGCCACTGTTGTCTCTCCATCCATCCTCATATGACACTGTTGTCTCTCCATCCATCCTCAATGACACTGTTGTCTCTCCATCCATCCTAATATTTCACTGTTGTCTCTCCATCCATCCTCATATGCCACTGTTGTCTCTCCACTCATCCTCATATGCCACTGTTGTCTCTCCATCCATCCTCATATGACACTGTTGTCTCTCCATCCCTCCTCATATGTCACTGTTGTCTCTCCGTCCATCCTCATATGCCACTGTTGTCTCTCCACTCATCCTCATATGTCACTGTTGTCTCTCCATCCATCCTCATATGACACTGTTGTCTCTCCATCCATCCTAATATATCACTGTTGTCTCTCCATCCATCCTCATATGCCACTGCTGTCTCTCCACTCATCCTCATATGCCACTGTTGTCTCTCCATCCATCCTCATATGCCACTGCTGTCTCTCCACTCATCCTCATATGCCACTGTTGTCTCTCCATCCATCCTCATATGACTCTGTTGTCTCTCCATCCATCCTCAATGACACTGTTGTCTATCCATCCCTCCTCATATGTCACTGTTGTCTATCCATCCCTCCTCATATGTCACTGTTGTCTATCCATCCATCCTCATATGACACTTTTTTGTATCCATCCATCCTCAATGACACTGTTGTCTCTCCGTCCATCCTCATATGACACTGTTGTCTCTCCGTCCATCCTCATATGGCACTGTTGTCTCTCCATCCATCCTCATATGACACTGTTGTCTCTCCATCCATCCTCATATGACACTGTTGTCTCTCCATCCATCCTCATATGACACTGTTGTCTCTCCTTCCATTCTCATATAACACTGTTGTCTCTCCATCCATCCTCATATGTCACTGTTGTCTCTCCATCCATCCTCATATGACACTGTTGTCTCTCCATCCATCCTAATATATCACTGTTGTCTCTCCATCCATCCTCATATGCCACTGCTGTCTCTCCACTCATCCTCATATGCCACTGTTGTCTCTCCATCCATCCTCATATGACTCTGTTGTCTCTCCATCCATCCTCAATGACACTGTTGTCTATCCATCCCTCCTCATATGTCACTGTTGTCTATCCATCCCTCCTCATATGTCACTGTTGTCTATCCATCCATCCTCATATGACACTTTTTTGTATCCATCCATCCTCAATGACACTGTTGTCTCTCCGTCCATCCTCATATGACACTGTTGTCTCTCCGTCCATCCTCATATGGCACTGTTGTCTCTCCATCCATCCTCATATGACACTGTTGTCTCTCCATCCATCCTCATATGACACTGTTGTCTCTCCATCCATCCTCATATGACACTGTTGTCTCTCCTTCCATTCTCATATAACACTGTTGTCTCTCCATCCATCCTCATATGTCACTGTTGTCTCTCCATCCATCCTCATATGACACTGTTGTCTCTCCATCCATCCTAATATATCACTGTTGTCTCTCCATCCATCCTCATATGCCACTGCTGTCTCTCCACTCATCCTCATATGCCACTGTTGTCTCTCCATCCATCCTCATATGACACTGTTGTCTCTCCATCCATCCTCAATGACACTGTTGTCTCTCCATCCATCCTAATATTTCACTGTTGTCTCTCCATCCATCCTCATATGCCACTGTTGTCTCTCCACTCATCCTCATATGCCACTGTTGTCTCTCCATCCATCCTCATATGACACTGTTGTCTCTCCATCCCTCCTCATATGTCACTGTTGTCTCTCCGTCCATCCTCATATGCCACTGTTGTCTCTCCACTCATCCTCATATGACACTGTTGTCTCTCCATCCATCCTCATATGCCACTGCTGTCTCTCCACTCATCCTCATATGCCACTGCTGTCTCTCCACTCATCCTCATATGACACTGTTGTCTCTCCGTCCATCCTCAATGACACTGTTGTCTCTCTGTCCATCCTCATATGACACTGTTGTCTCTCCATCCATCCTCATATGACACTGTTGTCTCTCCATCCATCCTCATATGACACTGTTGTCTCTCCATCCATCCTCATATGTCACTGTTGTCTCTCCATCCATCCTCATATGACACTGTTGTCTCCATCCATCCTCATATGTCACTGTTGTCTCTCTATCCATCCTCATATGACACTGTTGTCTCTCCATCCATCCTAATATATCACTGTTGTCTCTCCATCCATCCTCATATGCCACTGCTGTCTCTCCACTCATCCTCATATGCCACTGTTGTCTCTCCATCCATCCTCATATGCCACTGCTGTCTCTCCACTCATCCTCATATGCCACTGTTGTCTCTCCATCCATCCTCATATGACTCTGTTGTCTCTCCATCCATCCTCATATGACACTGTTGTCTCTCCGTCCATCCTAATATATCACTGTTGTCTCTCCATCCATCCTCATATGCCACTGCTGTCTCTCCACTCATCCTCATATGCCACTGTTGTCTCTCCATCCATCCTCATATGCCACTGCTGTCTCTCCACTCATCCTCATATGCCACTGTTGTCTCTCCATCCATCCTCATATGACTCTGTTGTCTCTCCATCCATCCTCAATGACACTGTTGTCTATCCATCCCTCCTCATATGTCACTGTTGTCTATACATCCCTCCTCATATGTCACTGTTGTCTATCCATCCATCCTCATATGACACTGTTTTCTATCCATCCATCCTCAATGACACTGTTGTCTCTCCGTCCATCCTCATATGACACTGTTGTCTCTCCGTCCATCCTCATATGGCACTGTTGTCTCTCTATCCATCCTCATATGACACTGTTGTCTCTCCATCCATCCTCATATGACACTGTTGTCTCTCCATCCATCCTCATATGACACTGTTGTCTCTCCTTCCATTCTCATATAACACTGTTGTCTCTCCATCCATCCTCATATGTCACTGTTGTCTCTCCATCCATCCTCATATGACACTGTTGTCTCTCCATCCATCCTAATATATCACTGTTGTCTCTCCATCCATCCTCATATGCCACTGCTGTCTCTCCACTCATCCTCATATGCCACTGTTGTCTCTCCATCCATCCTCATATGACACTGTTGTCTCTCCATCCATCCTCAATGACACTGTTGTCTCTCCATCCATCCTAATATATCACTGTTGTCTCTCCATCCATCCTCATATGCCACTGTTGTCTCTCCACTCATCCTCATATGCCACTGTTGTCTCTCCATCCATCCTCATATGACACTGTTGTCTCTCCATCCCTCCTCATATGTCACTGTTGTCTCTCCATCCATCCTCATATGACATTGTTGTCTCTCCGTCCATCCTCATATGCCGCTGTTGTCTCTCCACTCATCCTCATATGACACTGTTGTCTCTCCATCCATCCTCATATGCCACTGCTGTCTCTCCACTCATCCACATATGCCACTGTTGTCTCTCCATCCATCCTCATATGACACTGTTGTCTCTCCATCCATCCTCATATGTCACTGTTGTCTCTCCATCCATCCTCATATGACACCGTTGTCTCTCCATCCATCCTCATATGACACTGTTGTCTCTCCGTCCATCCTCATATGACACTGTTGTCTCTCCGTCCATCCTCATATGACACTGTTGTCTCTCCGTCCATCCTCAATGACACTGTTGTCTCTCCGTCCATCCTCATATGACACTGTTGTCTCTCCATCCATCCTCATATGACACTGTTATCTATCCGTCCATCCTCAATGACACTGTTGTCTCTCCGTCCATCCTCATATGACACTGTTGTCTCTCCATCCATCCTCATATGACACTGTTGTCTCTCCATCCATCCTCATATGACATTGTTGTCTCCCCATCCATCCTCATATGACACTGTTGTCTCTCCACTAATCCTCATATGTCACTGTTGTCTCTCCATCCATCCTCATATGTCACTGTTGTCTCTCCATCCATCCTCATATGACACTGCTGTCTCTCCACTCATCCTCATATAACACCGTTGTCTCTCCATCCATCCTCATATGACACTGTTGTCTCTCCATCCATCCTCATATGTCACTGTTGTCTCTCCATCCATCCTCATATGTCACTGTTGTCTCTCCATCCATCCTCATATGTCACTGTTGTCTCTCCATCCATCCTCATATGACACTGATGTCTCTCCATCCATCCTCATATGACACTGGTGTCTCTCCATCCATCCTCATATGTCACTGTTGTCTCCCCATCCATCCTCATATGACACTGGTGTCTCTCCATCCATCCTCATATGACACTGGTGTCTCTCCATCCATCCTCATATGACACTGTTGTCTCCCCATCCATCCTCATATGACACTGGTGTCTCTCCATCCATCCTCATACGACACTGTTGTCTCTCCGTCCATCCTCATATGCCACTGTTGTCTCTCCATCCATCCTCATATGTCACTGTTGTCTCTCCATCCATCCTCAATGACACTGTTGTCTCTCCACTCATCCTCATATGACACTGTTGTCTCTCCATCCATCCTCATATGACACTGTTGTCTCCCCATCCATCCTCATACGACACTGTTGTCTCTCCGTCCATCCTCATATGCCACTGTTGTCTCTCCATCCATCCTTATACGACACTGTTGTCTCCCCATCCATCCTCATACGACACTGTTGTCTCTCCGTCCATCCTCATATGCCACTGTTGTCTCTCCATCCATCCTCATATGTCACTGTTGTCTCTCCATCCATCCTCAATGACACTGTTGTCTCTCCACTCATCCTCATATGACACTGTTGTCTCTCCATCCATCCTCATATGACACTGTTGTCTCCCCATCCATCCTCATACGACACTGTTGTCTCTCCGTCCATCCTCATATGCCACTGTTGTCTCTCCATCCATCCTCATATGTCACTGTTGTGTCTACATCCATCCTCATATGTCACTGTTGTGTCTCCATCCATCCTCATATGACACTGTTGTCTCTCCACTCATCCTCATATGCCACTGTTGTCTCTCCATCCATCCTCATATGACTCTGTTGTCTCTCCATCCATCCTCAATGACACTGTTGTCTATCCATCCCTCCTCATATGTCACTGTTGTCTATCCATCCCTCCTCATATGTCACTGTTGTCTCCCCATCCATCCTCACATGACACTGTTGTCTCTCCACTCATCCTCATATGTCACTGTTGTCTCTCCATCCATCCTCATATGTCACTGTTGTCTCTCCATCCATCCTCATATGACACTGCTGTCTCTCCACTCATCCTCATATAACACCGTTGTCTCTCCATCCATCCTCATATGACACTGTTGTCTCTCCATCCATCCTCATATGTCACTGTTGTCTCTCCATCCATCCTCATATGTCACTGTTGTCTCTCCATCCATCCTCATATGTCACTGTTGTCTCTCCATCCATCCTCATATGACACTGGTGTCTCTCCATCCATCCTCATATGACACTGGTGTCTCTCCATCCATCCTCATATGTCACTGTTGTCTCCCCATCCATCCTCATATGACACTGGTGTCTCTCCATCCATCCTCATATGACACTGGTGTCTCTCCATCCATCCTCATATGACACTGTTGTCTCCCCATCCATCCTCATATGACACTGGTGTCTCTCCATCCATCCTCATATGACACTGGTGTCTCTCCATCCATCCTCATATGTCACTTGTTATTGTCTCCTCTCCATCCATCCTAATATGACCCTCGTATTGACTCCTCTCCACCTATCCTAATATTATCCTTGCTGTTGTCTCCTCACCAAACGTCCTAATATGTCCGTTGTTGTTGCAAGGAGTTTTACCATGTAAACAACAGGCGTCGAGGATATACATGGGAGACATAGGCTAGTTTTTGTATCAGTCCCTATGAACACTGTATGATATGTTAACCGATATTAATATTTCGATTTTCAAAGGCTGGTTCATAAACTAATTATTTTCGCATTTCCGCCAGATGATGTTAACTGCAGAAGGGAAAATACTACTATGATGTTAATTGAAGTTACATGGTGGTTATCTGACCACGATTATGTTATCTTGTTTGGTGATGCTACTCCTGCTTAGCGCTCAGCATATTTGGAGTGGAACGACCGGTTCGCCCGTTGTCAGTATAATGTGACCGGGTGGGGTGTGTTGCTGGGTGTCTTCGGCAGTATGCTTCAGTGAGGTAGCACTATCAATAGGCAAAAGTTCCGGCCTATCACAAGGAGACTTCACACGAACATACCGCAGCCTCCCAAAACAAACATACGCACTCAACACACGTATGCATGTCGCACGCACGGGAGGCCGTCCTTAAATGACCTTAGCTGTTAATAGGACGTTAAACAAATTAAACCAAACCAAACCAAACCAAACCCGATTTTCGTTTTCGGAACGTGATATCATGTGGTTAAAATTGACGATATCATCACTAGACGGATGATGCTATCACTATACGTCCGTGTAAAGCGTTTCTTCCTAAAATTCTGCCCTCGTTGGATCGATTATGTGATACAAGATTGTTGAATTAAGGATTGGTTCCCACGTCGATATTGTCTTGTTGTTTTTGGCCTGTGACTATATTGTGTTACGTGGTATATGCCGAATGAGGCGGTTGGTGCATTGTGATGTAAGAACTTGTGTATACCTTTGTTGTAGAAAGCGACCAATGCTTATGATGTAGCGAACGAATACTGCTGGGCCAATATCTCCTTTGACGCAGGCGATTGATTTATTATCAACAAACTGTCCATAATTCTCAAAGGATCTTCTCTCTTGTCAGCGGTATCTATCTCCGTTCACGATCAATTAGTCTAATCATTTACCTTTGTACACAGATTTATTGCACCAACGCCACTTCCTTTAGTGTGGAATTAAACAAGTGCTTCAAAATAGCAATATATGCATGGGCGTTATCTTTCTACGGGTCATCCATTATAAAACCTGGCTACACGTGAACAAAAACTGATACTAACATTGTCATCACTGCGCTTGGTGTCTTTGAGCGACACGGTAATGGATTCGTTCATTCCTGCCAAAAGCATAAAGCAGTTTCCTCCGTTCTATTACATCATAACACATAAACTCATTGATCTGAATTGCATTCAATGTTCCGCTTTTGATTTCAAAATGATTACGAGTGTGTGATTTATAAATAGATTGACAAAGAATGATATACATGTACATAATATTATGAACCATAATTCTGTTCTTTACGATTTCGATTCCACCGCTTGCCAAGCACCGTCCCCTATATATTTCTGTATCCGAGTCTATGTGTTTCTATGCAGGCAGTTTAGCTTGTCCTTTCTTTTCAATAATAATAATTGAAGCAGAATGTTCCACCGTAATGAAGTATCCTATTTGTCTTTGCTTATTTTCATCGGACTATTTTAGTAGTTTGCCATTTGGTTTGTAAAACCTCGTAATAGCAAAATGTTAATGAGAAACGTGACTTTTTAATATTTGGAAATTGAAATAAAATTAGACGTTTTACTGTCAGAAATCGAAACGCTTTAGGAGTAACAGATCTACAGCGCGCCACGTACCTGATCTATAACAATACATTTCGGTTGAAATTAAAGTTAAAAGAATATTAGATTAACTGTTGATCTCGGAAGAAATTAGATGTAATATGCTCGATCTAAATTCTCATGTCTGTGTGAATATTCAGTTTGATTTCAAATTCATAACCACAGAAACGTGTAACACAACCACACACGCATGTAACACAACCACACAACCGTGTAACACAACCACACAAACGTGTAACACAACCACACAAACATGTAACACAACCACACAAACGTGTAACACAACCACACAACCGTGTAACACAACCACACAAACGTGTAACGGAACCACACAAACGTGTAACACAACCACACAAACGTGTAACAGAACAAAACAAACGTATCACACAACCACACAAACGTACAACAAAACCACATAATCGTGTCACACAGCCACACAAACGTGTAACAAAATCACACAAACGTGTAACACAACCATATAAACGTGTAACACAACCACACAACCGTGTAACACAACCACACAAACATGTGATATAGTCACAGAAACGTACAACACAACCACACAAACATGTAACACAATCACACAAACGTGTAACACAATCACAGAAACATGTGATATAGTCACAGAAACGTTCAACACAACCACACAAACGTGTAACACAACCAAACAAACGTGTAATACAACAACACAAACGAGTAACACAACCACACAAACGTGTAACACAGTCACACAAACGTGTAATAAAACCATACACACATGCAACACAACCACACAAACGTACAACACAACCATACAAACATGCGACACAGTCACACAAACGTGAAACACAACCACACACACATGTAACACAACACCACAAAACGTGTCACACAGTCAGCTAAACGTTTAACACAACCACACAAACGTGTTACACAATTATACAAACGTGTAACACAACCACACAAACGTGTAACACAACAACACTAACGTGTAACACAGACACACAAACGTGCAACACAACCACACACACGTGTAACAAAACCACACAACCCCACAAACGTGTAACACAACAACACCAACGTGTAACAGATCTAGAACCACACACACGTGTAACACAACCACACAACCACACAAAGGTGTAACACAACCACACAAATGTGTAACACAACCACACAAACGTGCAACACAACAACAAAAACGTTTAACACAACCATACAAACGTACAATACAACCACACAAACGTGTAACACAACCACACAAACGTGTAACATAACCACAAAAACGTGTCACACAACCACACAAACGTGTAACACAACCACACAAACGTGTAACACAGACACACAAACGTGCAACACAACCACACAAACGTGTAACACAATCACACAACCACACAAACTTGCAACACAACAACACAAACGTGTAACACAACAACACAAACGTGTAACACAACCACACACACGTGTAACACAACCACACAAACATGTAACACAACCACACAAACGTGTAACAATCACACAAACGTGTAACACAACCACACAAACGTGTCACACAACCACACAAACGTGTAACACAACCACACAAACGTACAACAAAACCACACAAACGTGTAACACAACCACACAAACGTGTAACACAACCACACAAACGTGTAACACAACCACACAAACGTACAACAAAACCACACAAACGTGTAACACAATCACACAAACGTGTCACAGAACCACACAAACGTGTCACACAACCACACAAATGTGTAACACAACCACACAAACGTACAACAAAACCACACAAATGTGTAACACAACCACACAGACGTGTCACACAACCACACAAACATGTAACACAACCACACAAACGTGTCACAGAACCACACAAACGTGTCACACAACCACACAAATGTGTAACACAACCACACAAACGTGTAACACAACCACACAAACGTGTAACACAGACACAAAAACGTGTAACACAGACACACAAACGTGTAACACAACCACACAAACGTACAACAAAACCACACAAACGTGTAACACAACCACACAAACGTGTCACACAACCACACAAACGTGTAACACAACCACACAAACGTGTAACACAACCACACAAACGTGTCACACAACCACACAAACGTGTAACACAACCACACAAACGTGTCACAGAACCACACAAACGTGTCACACAACCACACAAATGTAACGTGTAACACAACCACACACGCATGTAACACAACCACACAACCGTGTAACACAACCACACAAACGTGTAACACAACCACACAAACGTGAAACACAACCACACAAACGTGTAACACAACCACACAAACGTGTAACAGAACAAAACAAACGTATCACACAACCACACAAACGTACAACAAAACCACATAATCGTGTCACACAGCCACACAAACGTGTAACAAAATCACACAAACGTGTAACACAACCATATAAACGTGTAACACAACCACACAACCGTGTAACACAACCACACAAACATGTGATATAGTCACAGAAACGTACAACACAACCACACAAACATGTAACACAATCACACAAACGTGTAACACAATCACAGAAACATGTGATATAGTCACAGAAACGTTCAACACAACCACACAAACGTGTAACACAACCACACAAACGTGTAACACAGACACAAAAACGTGTAACACAACCACACAAATGTGTAACACAATCACACAAACTTGTAACACAACCACACAAACGTGTAACACAACCACACAAACGTGTAACACAACCACACAACCGTGTAACACAGACACAAAAACGTGTAACACAACCACACAAACGTGTAACACAACCACACAAACGTGTAACACAACCACACAAACGTGTAACACAACCACACAAACGTGTAACACAACCACACAACCGTGTAACACAGACACACAAACGTGTCACACAACCACACAACCGTGTAACACAACCAAGCTTACGCGTGTCCTGGTAAACAGGGAGACACAAACATGCATCTTATACGAGATGTTTCTGCTGAAAATGTGCATGAACGCTTTCGGTCATAATAATTCTCGGTGGTTTGGTGACTGTGTCTTGGTGCCTTCGGTCACATTAATACTCGGTGGTTTGGTGACTGTGTCTTGGTGCCTTCGGTCACATTAATAATCGGTGGTTTGGTGACCTTGTCTTGGTGCCTTCGGTCACATTAATACTCGGCGGTTTGGTGACTGTGTTTTAGTTTTCAGACATTATACACATGTACTTACAGCAACGTCTTTTGAAAATGAAAGTACGTCTCGCTCTATTGTTCGTATTCTGTGTTGTTTTAGTACATATGCTAACAGGTCCTTCCTTCACTCCAATACTGATAGCGCTGTCATCACGAGCTAATCGATAGATGAGCCATGCCAACTAGATTCCTGCTGTTTACTTTATCTAAAGGTAAAAATGATGACATGTCAGCATGGCTTCATTAAAACAGTTTATCACTGATACAAAAAGCTCACCATTCCTTTTCATTATAAAATGTTGATTGGCTAATGGGTTATATAACTGCCATTAGCGGACAACGAGCAATGATGTGCGTCCTACACGCGAACCTATCAAACAACCATATCACGTACAACACGTGAATCAAACTATGGTTAATATAGAGTATGATACATCACTTTATTGATAAAAACATGATTTTACGAACGATCTCCGCGTGACACTCTAGTTACAGCACACTTCATTGCAATACTATTTTACAGATTGCAGATGAAACAGAGCATACACTCAGTCTGCAATTAACCATCTAAAGGAAGCCAAGTTGTAATTAACTTCAACTGATTGTAAGGTTGTAAGGAAGGTCAGGGAGGGCACGGATTATCTTTACTGTTGTTTGGACTGAGTAATCTTTATCGTTATTTTGCAATGGAATGGTACATTTATAGCCCGATAGTGTGTGTTCTTTGATGTTTTGAAGACAGTTAACTTATCTATCAAACCTTTACGTAAAATATGCTAGAACAGCCGTAAAAAATACCTGTACATATAGCATCAGCATCAACAGTAATCGAAACTTTTATTGTGAATGCCAAGCCGTAAAACACTATGTATGTAGAAAGCCCACATCCAGGCCTATACCTTTATCACGCCGATGCCGGAGCCATATGGATTGGAGGGAGAGTCACAGCATTATCAGCACTCAGGCTCCGATCAGCTTTTAAAGCAAGACACATGTTGTGTCGGCTTTTCCTCCCATCATCACATCGGCTTACGCTAGAAGCAGCGTGCGTATCCAGAATCGGAAGTACCGTGGCAGCATTGGGATGTCGGTGGCAGCGGTGGGGCGATCTCCCCGACACTGTCCACCTCTGGACCAGGCGAGTACACGGATAGGTCTTTGTGATTCATGTCGTCCAATACTCCACCTATAAATGGAAACTACGCTAGTAGTATTGTCGGTGTCGAATCAACCAATCAGATCGCTCGTCCCAAGAATGAACGCCATGCGCTAATTAACAAATGGTATCTTTGAGCTTCCGTCTGCGGGAAGATGAAAGTAGAATATAGTAAGTGTCAGTAAGTCCACATGCAAGGTTGTCTGCTGCTCTCCGAACAACACAAGCCATTTCCGGATATAGGTCGGACGACCAGTGTGTACTGTTCGGATGTAACACGTGGACACGTTCTACAGGTGGGCCATGCATTGGGAGTAAAAAGTGACCACTAACTTTATAAGTTTCTGTATATACTTCAGTGACATGTGGGCTTGGCTCGTCTTCTCCCTGGGGGTGGTGATCACGTGTGTCCCGGGGGTCAGCCCTTATGAATCCGTGGAACACGAGGATAGTTCCGTATGTTTAGGATGTCGTCTTTTTAACATCTATGAGAAGGATCGAAGTCACAACAGACGAGCGGTAAGTACCCGGTGACGATATAACACCAACTGCTTTTAATATCTATACTGTTATTATATGTCTTAATTCATACGTTACACATACAGTAATATTAATAACTGGATGTATCTGTTAGATGTGTGATAGCTGTGTGGCTGTAAGATGTATATCAGTAGTGCGATATTGGATGGTATTAGTTTACATTAGTTACCGTACCAACATCCAAGAATTTTACGTATACGTGCTTATTTATAATTTATACAAACACTTCGACTTTGAAATAAATAGATCTCACTGTGAAATCTTATTCATGTTAAAAGCTTTTAACCTATCTACATTGAACTGCGGCCGACCTATGTACAAAAAAACAATATATTGCCCAATTCCCTGGTCGTTTTGGATGAGACTGTAGGTAAAATCAATCGTCAACAATCGATAGAAAGAGTCGTCTCGCATGTTACTGGCCATTCGCCTTTGATTTACACCATAAATTGTTAAACTCGCTGGTTTCTGAACCACTCCTGTACGTGTCGAGACCAACACCTTGTTGGGAGATATGAAGGAGTCCCCATGGGAAGACCTTGTACAGAGCGAATTCTAACCTCGTGGGCGGACATATTACTAACACTCAAGACACTTCCGATCGAAATTAAGTTCAGCAAGCGTGATCATTAGACAGAGGCGTGTCCTAGAACGGACGATTTGCTGTCCTTTTATTAAATCAATGTCGTCACTCCGTAGTGAATTCCACATCTCAAAGAAACTTTGACATCATCACACTGGATTGACTTTCCAGCACGTGTATCAAATATGACAACATGGGATATCTCGTGTGTGTGAAAAGACGAAAATTATCTTAATTCTGTAATATAGAATACTTCCATATCGTAGGCCATAGCTAGGTAATACAAAGATATGTATTGATGATCGATGTAATTTGGTTTGACAGGTGAACTATTGTCGGGTTTTAAAGTCGTGTTGACGTTTCCATCGGCTCACCGTCAACAAAACAGTCATCCTGTTGTTAATCTTTATATAACTTCAATGTATTTAGTTGATCTAACAAAAAATGACAACAAAGCTTAAATCCACAATTTTTCAATAAATCCTTTATAGCGTTTATCTTTCCTATCAACACAAATGGAAATGCTAGTAGTTGAAAGGTTCTTTTACATTCTTGTGTTACCTAAACCTGAAACGATTTGTGATGCGAACTGTGACCATTAAGGTGAGATTTATAGTTGTCAGGCTCTACCCATTTATAGTTAAATGAACTGACGTTTTGACCTTTAACCCTATGGAATGCACCATTCTCGTTATAGTACAATTAGGTATAGATCTAATTGTCGTTATCCATCACCACTATGTAAATATTTTGTTTTGCAATATCGACATTCCGTGTGACACCGTTACTACTTAGGTGGTGTCATTTAGGCGACCCCACTCCGACATAGGATCAATGGCCATTCGACCATATCCCAATTCTCGTATGCCGTCGGACGGCTAACCATCGGACGGCTAACCATCGGAAGGCTAACCATCGGAAGGCTAACCATCGGATATCTGTTTAAATGTTGTTATGGTAGA
Organism: Pecten maximus; assembly: GCF_902652985.1. Lineage (NCBI taxonomy): Eukaryota > Metazoa > Mollusca > Bivalvia > Pectinida > Pectinidae > Pecten > Pecten maximus. The sequence continues at coordinate 5,722,956 of NC_047016.1, forward strand.
GGTGGTGATTACATGTAAAAAACAAGATATTTAAGATATTATTAAAAAACAAACAGACTAATTTTCTGTATCATTAAAACATGAATTGAACTGAAATTGCAATACATTGTATTTGGGATGGATTATTAAAATGTTCTACCTATTAAATCCGAAGGTAATAGTCGCATTTACAGAATGAATGAAGATACACCGATCCTCGCATGTTCAATCATTTAACAAAGTTGTTATATGTTGTTGTTTTGTTGTTTTTTTTGCTTTTTTTAAAGAACGTTTTCTTCACCTGTAACGTTTTAGAAATTCAAAAAGCAAATGTATACACGCGGTATTACGTACTAACGGTCTTTTGCGGCCTCAGTTTTACAGTTTAAAGCTACTGTATGTAGTAGTCCTTAACTGTATTGTCTGCCAGCCGCAATGAATCCAAACAAGATAACTACAATCTTGTCACCTCCCATTTTACCCTCTGCGGTTGTGCCGTTTTGGCTGTTACGTTAAACTATCTTGAGACAACTGAACCTTTTATCAGTGATAAATAACAATCTAATATCCCGCGTGCTTCTTTTAATTATGAAGATTCGAGTGTTGTATACGGCTTCGTTGGTGAGTGACGTCAGCAGCAGAGAATGCTTTACTTACTTGTGATTTGATGTTGCATCTTGAACTATGTACACAGACATAAACGTCTAATAAATGATAAGTATGAACAGTCGAACCGATAATAAGGTGAGGAACCAAAATCTGTTTACGACGTCAAGGAGCTGTAGAAGTGATAGAAGCGTGGGCTAAGCTAACGACTCTCGTAAAACTCACGTGACAGCACGTTGTGTTGCAGGTGATGTCAATATTAGAATACTCCTGTAAACAAGACAGAGGTTGGGGATAGTTCCTTTAGTATTAGCTTACTCTTGTTGTAAACAGTGGTGTCAATGCTGGGTGTCGTAGTTTACCTTTTAACAAAGTCATATAAACACGCAGGAAATGAAATTTGGCTAGCTGTCGACAACACGGCTGATGTCACTGTAAAGACATTGGGTTCACAATCCACCAGCATGGATGATGTCACTGTAAAGACATTAGATTCACACTCCGCCAACACAGGTGATGTCAATGTAAAGACATTAGGTTCACACTCCGCCAACACGGGTCATGTCAATGTAAAGACATTAGATTCACACTCCGCCAACACAGGTGATGTCAATGTAAAGACATTAGGTTCACACTCCGCCAACACGGGTCATGTCAATGTAAAGACATTAGGTTCACACTCCGCCAACACGGGTCATGTCAATGTAGAGACATTAGATTCACACTCCGCCAACACAGGTGATGTCAATGTAAAGACATTAGGTTCACACTCCGCCAACACGGGTCATGTCAATGTAAAGACATTAGGTTCACACTCCGCCAACACGGGTCATGTCAATGTAAAGACATTAGGTTCACACTCCGCCAACACGGGTCATGTCAATGTAAAGACATTAGGTTCACACTCCGCCAACACGGGTCATGTCAATGTAGAGACATTAGATTCACACTCCGCCAACACAGGTGATGTCAATGTAAAGACATTAGGTTCACACTCCGCCAACACGGGTCATGTCAATGTAAAGACATTAGGTTCACACTCCGCCAACACGGGTCATGTCAATGTAAAGACATTAGGTTCACACTCCGCCGACACGGGTCATGTCAATGTAAAGACATAAGATTCACACTCCGCCAACACAGGTGATGTCAATGTAAAGACATTAGGTTCACACTCCGCCAACACAGGTGATGTCAATGTAAAGACATTAGATTCACACTCCGCCAACACAGGTGATGTCAATGTAAAGACATTAGGTTCACACTCCGCCAACACGGGTCATGTCAATGTAAAGACATTAGGTTCACACTCCGCCAACACGGGTCATGTCAATGTAAAGACATTAGGTTCACACTCCGCCAACACAGGTGATGTCAATGTAAAGACATTAGGTGTACACTCCGCCAACACGGGTCATATCAATGTAAAGACATTAGGTTGACACTCCGCCAACACGGGTCATATCAATGTAAAGACATTAGATTCACACTCCGGTAACAAGGGTCATGTCAATGTAAAGACATTAGATCCACACTCCGCCAACACGGGTCATGTCAATGTAGAGACATTAGGTTGACACTCCGCCAACACAGGTGATGTCAATGTAAAGACATTAGTTTCACAATCCGCCAACACGTGTCATGTCAATGTAAAGACATTAGGTTGACACTCCGCCAACACGGGTCATGTCAATGCAAAGACATTAGGTTCACACTCCGCTAACAAGGGTCATGTCAATGTAAAGACATTAGATTCACACTCCGCCAACACGGGTCATGTCAATGTAAAGACATTAGGTTCACACTCCGCTAACAAGGGTCATGTCAATGTAGAGACATTAGGTTGACACTCCGCCAACACGGGTCATGTCAATGTAAAGACATTAGATTCACACTCCGCCAACACGGGTCATGTCAATGTAAAGACATTAGGTTCACAATCCGCCAACACGGGTCATGTCAATGTAAAGACATTAGGTTCACACTCCGCTAACACGGGTCATGTCAATGTAAAGACATTAGGTTCACACTCCGCCGACACGGGTCATGTCAATGTAAAGACATTAGGTTCACACTCCGCTAACAAGGGTCATGTCAGTGTAAAGACATTAGGTTCCCACTCTTGATAATACGGTTGAATCAGTGTTCAGACTTGGATCAAATTTCATACTGGTGTTGACAATTACGGCGATTTACGCTTTATCAAACTGCTGATTACTTCCAAAAAGCAAAAATCATGCCAAGGGTAGTGATGTGGCCTTACTCATCGTAAAACACCAACAAAAGGTAACTTTCATGTCGATGACTTTTTCATTCTGCTCGCATTTACCGCAAACCTTTGTTTTTCCCTCATACATCTCATCCAATTGCCCTATAGGTAGAACGCAAGAATTGTACCTGCTGCCCCCATAGCATGATCTGTAAAAGGCGACTAATTTGGGGATATTATCATTTCTCTTCCATATAACGTTTTTGTTTGTTTAAAGTGTCTCCTTGACACTGCCTTAAATTCGGCATTAAGTGTAGTGTTCGCCTCTATGATGAAGGCTTTGGGTTTTGTTCCTTGGCCGATACATACCCCAGAGTCTATATAATGCTACAGTTGTAGTTGTTTAAGTAAGGCCGCTGGTTCGCCCCGTTGTGACCTAGAGGGTGTTTTGACAGTATAGTGAAGAAACACTAGCATATATATTGTCAACATCAGTTTTGCGCTGTCACATGGAGGTAGTCACGAACATTCCGCAACCTCTAAAACACAATTACCAAATGCATGCAGCTCGAACACAGTTGAATGTACAAGCGCTAAGCATGTCTGCTTGTTTGTGTAAATCTAGTGAGTATAAATTGTGGAAACGTGTGTATTTATCATATCTTAATAGAGTAAGGTAAGCAACATCGTATAAATTTTGAGGTCTAGTATTATTTGAATTGCTTTGAAGTTCTTTATTTGCTTGAGCAGGGGGTAAATCAGCAATGAAAGTCAGAAGATACTCGGCGCCTGTTTACAGTTTCTCGACGTGTTGTACGTTTAGCTTTGTTAGAAAAACCTGTGTGATATTCTATTTCTCGGACACGTTTTCGCGGTTAGTGTCTTACTTAATTCATATTCGAGGAGATGGTAATGATTGGGCAAACCAGTGATGTTAACACTGGCATACCGATATGCTATATCAAGCTCCATATGCGATATTTAGGGATCCTTTGGACCCTAATATATGACGTCAGTGTTAAATTCTTCGTTTACCCTCCCGTTCAAAATGTTGAAACTCGTTTTGATCATCAGACTGCCCTTAAGGAATTCGGAAAAAATATCGCTGAAAACCATTTGTTGCGAAGCATCCATTTTATACCTCATTTACATGTAAAACTACCATATATATATATGGTATACAGTCCGCTCGTTATCCTCTTCTTGTGGGCAAGTTGTGCTAGCCTGCCGACCAGCAGAACAATACGTCGCACAACTTCAGTCACAAATGTGCGTGACGTCAACATTTATTGGGTAAATTGACTGACCTGATTTGTGAACTCACAAGTCTGCGTGTCTCAAGTCGGTTTCAGTTTTAATCAACATCGCAAGTACGTCAGGACATACGGGCCCCTTGAGACACGCGTCATTTTGCTGTTTTAGCGGAATCTAATATCTAACTTCACGTACAGAGGGATAATCGCGATTGCTTCTGGACCGAATTGGCTAAATGGCGCCGGATATGATAATCTTTGATGATACTATATGGTTCGTATGCCGTGTACCGTTTCTGTGTGGTTCCACAAAACAGGCTTTAGACTAGTGTGTGATAATTTCATGTGCGTGCAAATAACCATGCAGATGATAAATGAAAAGTATCATTACAAATTATAAATTAGTCTATTTTATGCTTTTCATATTTTCTAAAGCATCATTTATATTCGGATAAAAAAACTCTTGGCCTGGTAATGGGAATTCGACTACTAATGCTGGTTGGTCGATGTTTTCCTGATAATAAAATGCATTAAGCTACTAGATTTATAAAAGATTTGTTATAATAGCACTCACTAAACCCAAGCTAAGCTGATTTGGGGATGTGCTGGTGAGAGGAACCAAAATAATGATGCTGGTGTTGTATAATGTATTCCATATTATAGGAATCATGATAATTTATGACCAAATATAGGAAGAGAGCTAGACAGCCAGAGGAGTAGACATGACTGTGTTTTGGTGTTAAGAGTAGACATGACTGTGTTTTGGTGTTAAGAGTAGACATGACTGTGTTTTGGTGTTAAGAGTAGACATGATTGTGTTTTGGTGTTAAGAGTAGACATGACTGTGTTTTGGTGTTAAGAGTAGACATGACTGTGTTTTGGTGTGAAGAGTAGACATGACTGTGTTTTGGTGTGAAGAGTAGACATGATTGTGTTTTGGTGTTAAGAGTAGACATGATTGTGTTTTGGTGTTAAAAGTAGACATGATTGTGTTTTGGTGTTAAGAGTTGACATGATTGTGTTTTGGTGTGAAGAGTAGACATGACTGTGTTTTGGTGTTAAGAGTAGACATGATTGTGTTTTGGTGTTAAGAGTAGACATGATTGTGTTTTGGTGTTAAAAGTTGACATGATTGTGTTTTGGTGTTAAGAGTTGACATGATTGTGTTTTGGTGTTTAAAAGAGTTGACATGATTGTGTTTTGGTGTTAAGAGTTGACATGATTGTGTTTTGGTGTTAAGAGTAGAAATGACTGTGTTTTGGTGTTAAGAGTAGACATGACTGTGTTTTGGTGTTAAGAGTAGACATGACTGTGTTTTGGTGTTAAGAGTAGACATGATTGTGTTTTGGTGTTAAGAGTAGAAATGACTGTGTTTTGGTGTTAAGAGTAGACATGACTGTGTTTTGGTGTTAAGAGTAGACATGACTGTGTTTTGGTGTGAAGAGTAGACATGACTGTGTTTTGGTGTGAAGAGTAGACATGACTGTGTTTTGGTGTTAAGAGTAGACATGATTGTGTTTTGGTGTTAAGAGTAGACATGCTTATGTTTTGGTGTTAAGAGTAGACATGACTGTGTTTTGGTGTTAAGAGTTGACATGATTGTGTTTTGGTGTTAAGAGTAGACATGACTGTGTTTTGGTGTTAAGAGTAGACATGATTGTGTTTTGGTGTTAAGAGTAGCCATGATTGTGTTTTGGTGTTAAGAGTTGACATGATTGTGTTTTGGTGTTAAGAGTTGACATGATTGTGTTTTGGTGTTAAGAGTAGACATGACTGTGTTTTGGTGTAAAGAGTAGACATGACTGTGTTTTGGTGTTAAGAGTAGACATGACTGTGTTTTGGTGTAAAGAGTAGACATGACTGTGTTTTGGTGTTAAGAGTAGAAATGACTGTGTTTTGGTGTTAAGAGTAGACATGACTGTGTTTTGGTGTTAAGAGTAGACATGACTGTGTTTTGGTGGTAAGAGTAGACATGATTGTGTTTTGGTGTTAAGAGTAGACATGATTGTGTTTTGGTGTTAAGAGTAGACATGACTGTGTTTTGGTGTTAAGAGTAGACATGACTGTGTTTTGGTGTTAAGAGTAGACATGACTGTGTTTTGGTGTTAAGAGTAGACATGACTGTGTTTGTGTTAAGAGTAGACATGACTGTGTTTTGGTGTTAAAAGTAGACATGATTGTGTTTTGGTGTTAAGAGTTGACATGATTGTGTTTTGGTGTTAAGAGTTGACATGATTGTGTTTTGGTGTTTAAAAGAGTTGACATGATTGTGTTTTGGTGTTAAGAGTTGACATGATTGTGTTTTGGTGTTAAGAGTAGAAATGACTGTGTTTTGGTGTTAAGAGTAGACATGACTGTGTTTTGGTGTTAAGAGTAGACATGACTGTGTTTTGGTGTTAAGAGTTGACATGATTGTGTTTTGATGTTAAGAGTTGACATGATTGTGTTTTGGTGTTTAAAAGAGTTGACATGATTGTGTTTTGGTGTTAAGAGTTGACATGATTGTGTTTTGGTGTTAAGAGTAGAAATGACTGTGTTTTGGTGTTAAGAGTAGACATGACTGTGTTTTGGTGTTAAGAGTAGGCATGACTGTGTTTTGGTGTTAAGAGTAGACATGATTGTGTTTTGGTGTTAAGAGTTGACATGATTGTGTTTTGGTGTTAAGAGTAGACATGACTGTGTTTTGGTGTTAAGAGTAGACATGACTGTGTTTTGGTGTTAAGAGTAGAAATGACTGTGTTTTGGTGTTAAGAGTAGACATGACTGTGTTTTGGTGTTAAGAGTAGACATGACTGTGTTTTGGTGTGAAGAGTAGACATGACTGTGTTTTGGTGTGAAGAGTAGACATGACTGTGTTTTGGTGTTAAGAGTAGACATGATTGTGTTTTGGTGTTAAGAGTAGACATGCTTATGTTTTGGTGTTAAGAGTAGACATGACTGTGTTTTGGTGTTAAGAGTTGACATGATTGTGTTTTGGTGTTAAGAGTAGACATGACTGTGTTTTGGTGTTAAGAGTAGACATGACTCTCTTTTGGTGTTAAGAGTTGACATGATTGTGTTTTGGTGTTAAGAGTAGACATGATTGTGTTTTGGTGTTAAGAGTTGACATGACTGTGTTTTGGTGTTAAGAGTAGACATGATTATGTTTTGGTGTTAAGAGTAGACATGACTGTGTTTTGGTGTTAAGAGTAGACATGATTGTGTTTTGGTGTTAAGAGTAGACATGACTGTGTTTTGGTGTTAAGAGTAGACATGACTGTGTTTGGTGTTAAGAGTGGACATGATTGTGTTTGGTATTAAGAGTTGTCATGATTGTGTTTGGTATGAAGAGTTGACATCATTGTGTTTTGGTGTTAAGAGTAGACATGACTGTGTGTTTGGTGTTAAGAGTTGTCATGATTGTGTTTGGTATTAAGAGTTGTCATGATTGTGTTTGGTATTAAGAGTAGACATGGTTGTGTTTTGGTGTTAAGAGTAGACTTGACTGTGTGTTTTGGTGTTAAGAGTAGACATGACTGTGTTTGGTGTTAAGAGTAGACATGACTGTGTTTTGGTGTTAAGAGTAGACATGATTGTGTTTTGGTGTTAAGAGTAGACATGGCTGTGTTTTGGTGTTAAGAGTAGACATGACTGTGTTTGTGTTAAGAGTAGACATGATTGTGTTTTGGTGTTAAGAGTAGACATGACTGTGTTTTGGTGTTAAGAGTTGACATGATTGTGTTTTGGTGTTAAGAGTAGACATGACTGTGTTTTGGTGTTAAGAGTAGACATGACTGGCGTTTTGGTGTTAAGAGTAGACATGACTGTGTTTGTGTTAAGAGTAGACATGATTGTGTTTTGGTGTTAAGAGTAGACATGACTGTGTTTTGGTGTTAAGAGTTGACATGATTGTGTTTTGGTGTTAAGAGTAGACATGACTGTGTTTTGGTGTTAAGAGTAGACATGACTGTGTTTTGGTGTTAAGAGTAGAAATGACTGTGTTTTGGTGTTAAGAGTAGACATGACTGTGTTTTGGTGTTAAGAGTAGACATGACTGTGTTTTGGTGTGAAGAGTAGACATGACTGTGCTTTGATGTGAAGAGTAGACATGACTGTGTTTTGGTGTTAAGAGTAGACATGATTGTGTTTTGGTGTTAAGAGTAGACATGCTTATGTTTTGGTGTTAAGAGTAGACATGACTGTGTTTTGGTGTTAAGAGTAGACATGACTGTGTTTTGGTGTTAAGAGTAGACATGACTGTGTTTGGTGTTAAGAGTGGACATGATTGTGTTTGGTATTAAGAGTTGTCATGATTGTGTTTGGTATTAAGAGTTGACATCATTGTGTTTTGGTGTTAAGAGTAGACATGACTGTGTGTTTGGTGTTAAGAGTGGACATGATTGTGTTTGGTATTAAGAGTTGTCATGATTGTGTTTGGTATTAAGAGTAGACATGGTTGTGTTTTGGTGTTAAGAGTAGACATGACTGTGTTTTGGTGTTAAGAGTAGACTTGACTGTGTGTTTTGGTGTTAAGAGTAGACATGACTGTGTTTGGTGTTAAGAGTAGACATGACTGTGTTTTGGTGTTAAGAGTAGACATGATTGTGTTTTGGTGTTAAGAGTAGACATGACTGTGTTTTGGTGTTAAGAGTAGACATGACTGTGTTTGTGTTAAGAGTAGACATGATTGTGTTTTGGTGTTAAGAGTAGACATGATTGTGTTTTGGTGTTAAGAGTAGACATGACTGTGTTTTGGTGTTAAGAGTAGACATGACTGTGTTTTGGTGTTAAGAGTAGACTTGACTGTGTTTGTGTTAAGAGTAGACATGATTGTGTTTTAGTGTTAAGAGTAGACATGACTGTGTTTTGGTGTTAAGAGTAGACATGATTGTGTTTTAGTATTAAGAGTAGACATGACTGTGTTTTGGTGTTAAGAGTAGACATGACTGTGTTTTGGTGTTAAGAGTAGACATGATTGTGTTTTGGTGTTAAGAGTAGACATGACTGTGTTTTGGTGTTAAGAGTAGACATGACTGTGTTTTGGTGTGAAAAGTAGACATGATTGTGTTTTAGTATTAAGAGTAGACATGACTGTGTTTTGGTGTTTAGAGTAGACGTCATCGTTGGTATGGTGTTTAGAATATAAGTAGTGTGTGTTATGTTCTGAAGCGGATTCTTGATTGTTGTTATGGTGTTAAGAGCAGATGTAATTATCGTTTATTGTTAAAAGTAGATGTAATTGTCGTTTTGGTGTAAAGAGCAGATATAATTGCTGTTTTTGGTGTTAAGAGTAGATGTACTTATCGTTTATTGTTAAAAGTAGACATGATTGTGGTTATGGTGTTAAGAGAAGATGTAATTATCGTTTAGGTGTTTAGAGCAGATGCAATTGTCGTTTTAGTGTAAGCATAGATATGATTGTCGTTTTGGTTAGTCTGACCAAAGGACCCGCGCGTTCTTGATGTCGTTTGTCGAGTTTAATCTATGGTGATTGATGAGACCCTTGGGTCTAACCGACTGGTGAGGTATTGAAGCCCCGGACCATGACGTCCAGCAGGATTAACTGATGTGTCCATACCGTCACATCCACATATGCCGATAACAGTAGTGTGTGGCAGGTTATCAAAAAACAACATCTGTCCATATCTTCATGTTCTCACGGGGCGAATTACTACAAGCACACGTATTTCGTAGATCTAACGAAAACATTGCCGAATGGAGTTTGTTTCTTTGCCTATTAAACGTCAGTTATGTCCTCGATACAAATGAGGGCATATACAAAATGTATGTATGAATGGATGTCCACAAATTTTGAGGCCCTGCATGCATGTATGAAGGACATGTCCACATATAAAGAGGTCAGTCATGCACACCTTTCTAGTGTGCAATGACACTGACATGTTTCATCTGGACATGACAGAATGATTCATCACAAACCTTAACTGGAACGTATCACCTACCAGTATGTATCAATCGTATAGGCTCTCAGTCAAGGAACATATACTCCATAATACAAAAAAAAAGATTATTACATAATGTGTTTGATTTTCCTTAACTCTATGCATAAGCTATATTTTGAACTACTGCACGGCTAAAATGAATATTACACGGTCAGATGCAAACTATTGAACACCGCATGACTTTTCGGAATTTAGTCCTTCCCTTTCAAGCGTCTATGTCACTCAGATGTCAACACTGCCATATGACAGTCATGGCGACTTCTACAGTTTAGGCCTACAGGAAAGTCGATATTTCAGTGATTCTAAGTGTGTTTTAGTGGTTATGTAATTAAAAAGGTATGTCATGGGTGTCTGTGCAATACTCCAGAATATTTGACCCGGAACTGGTAATCTACCTATTTTCTTTTACACGAGGCCGATAATATATTTGTATAATATATATATGCAGAAGTAGTTGTAGGAGAATCAATTTTGGTCGTTCTCGTGGTATCCTTCGAACCAACGCAATAAACGAGTGAAAGACAATTTTCTCAAGGGCAGATCTGCTTTTTTACGGAGTGAGTTACGAACTGCAAGTGGACGGGTGAGTTCCTTAAATATCTCCTTACAAGACAACAGATTACACTCCTTACTGGACGACGGATTAGTTCCGTACTAACCCCTTACAGGACGACGGATTAGTTCCGTACTAACCCCTTACAGGACGACGGATTAGTTCCGTACTAACCCCTTACAGGACGACGGATTAGTTCTGTACTAACCCCTTACTGGACGACGGATTAGTTCCGTACGAACCCCTTACAGGACGACGAATTACACTCCTTACAGGACGACGGATTAGTTCCGTACTAACCCCTTACTGGACGACGGATTAGTTCCGTACGAACCCCTTACAGGACGACGAATTACACTCCTTACAGGACGACGGATTAGTTCTGTACTAACCCCTTACTGGACGACGGATTAGTTCCGTACTAACCCCTTACTGGACGACGGATTAGTTCCGTACTAACCCCTTACTGGACGACGGATTAGTTCCGTACTAACCCCTTACAGGACGACGGATTAGTTCCGTACTAACCCCTTACTGGACGACGGATTAGTTCCGTACTAACCCCTTACTGGACGACGGATTAGTTCCGTACTAACCCCTTACAGGCAACGGATTACACTCCTTACTGGACGACGGATTAGTTCCGTACTAACTCATTACTGGACGATGGATTAGTTCCGTACTAACCCTTTACAGGACGACGGATTAGTTCCGTACTAACCCATTACAGGACGACGGATTAGTTCCGTACTAACCCCTTACAGGCAACGGATTAGTTCCGTACTAACCCCTTACTGTACGATGGATTAGTTCCGTATTAACCCCTTACTGGACGGATTAGTTCCGTACTTACTCCTTACAGGACGACGGATTAGTTCCGTACCAACTCATTACAGGACGACGGATTATTCCGTACTAACCCCTTACAGGACGACGGATTAGTTCCGTACTAACCCCCTTACAGGACGACGGTTTAGTTCCGTACTAACCCCTTACAGGACGACGGATTAGTTCCGTACTAACCCCTTACAGGACGACGGTTTAGTTCCGTACTAACCCCTTACAGGACGACGGATTAGTACCGTACTAACCCTTTACTGGACGACGGATTAGTTTCGTACTAACCCCTTACTGGACGACGGATTATGTCCGTACTAACCCCTTACTGGACTGATTAGTTCCGTACTAACCCCTTACAGGACGACGGATTAGTTCCGTACTAACCCCTTACAGGACGACGGATTAGTTCCGTACTAACCCCTTACAGGACGACGGATTAGTTCCGTACTAACCCCTTACAGGACGACGGATTAGTTCCGTACTAACCCCTTACAGGACGACGGATTAGTTCCGTACTAACCCCTTACTGGACGACGGATTAGTTCCATACTAACCCCTTACAGGACGACGGATTAGTTCCTTGCTAAGTCCTTACTGGACTGATTAGTTCCTTGCTAAGTCCTTACTGGACTGATTAGTTCCGTACTATCTCCTTACTGGACTGATTAGTTCCGTACTATCTCCTTACTGGACTGATTAGTTCCGTACTATCTCCTTACTGGACTGATTAGTTCCGTACTATCTCCTTACTGGACGGATTAGTTCCGTACTACGTCATTCTTTATAGCATATCACAACTAATTAGTAAGCTTTCATATCAGACTACATCAGTAAAGCAGCACTACCTTATACTCACTAACCTGCCCATTGCAGTATACAGCTAACAACATTTGAGTTTACCTTCATTGTTTGAAGTAACCGTCTTTGCTTATAGTCAGGAGGCTTAATGCTGGTTTTTGTTATATTATACACAATACTTCATAGTCTCGCTAGGCGAGAAAAAAAATTAAAAATGCATAATTTTTTAAAGTGTTATTTGAGATGCAAGACCAAAAGCTTTCAGTTATTTATCAGACCAATCCAGGATTTTTTTACAGATGTGTTGGGTTTCTGCTAACCGTTTATTTCTTCTGACACCACATCGTTACGTTACTTAAAAACATACACAGGTATATAAATTCCTTCAGTTTTATTAAGATATGACTTTCATTCAAAGTACTTGCCAATCAAGATATATCAAATTCCAATCCAATATATACTCCAGGAGTAGAACGTATAAATTCACAAATAATTCACAAAGTAAATAAGAAATGACTAAAGTCAGATCAATTCCAGCAGTATCCAATAAAATTTACTCCAATTCTTTTTAGAAGTAACCAACTTGAAGAAAATAACTGCACACTACAAGTTTCTTGCTATTCCTTATGACTTAACTAAACTACAACTCAAAACCATAAACTAAACTACTCTACACATTTCTATACTCTCTATCTAAACTAAGATAATAAAATCCAAAGTCTCTCTGTTAATAAGACCAACTCCAAACACTAACCCTAAAAACTATCTAAAACTAACTCCATATTCCAAAGACTCACTCTGAAAACTCTTCGAACAACTCGATCTCAACAAGCAGCCCCTACTCTAAGTTAACAGGCCTTAATATATGGCCAGCAAACTATTCTTGACCAGTGACATCACTTACTAAACCCCACTACCTACACTATAGATGCTAAACTTCACCACCGACACAGTCTAATCATAGAATGACATCATGGTCAAGTTCTATAATAATATAAATCATCTAGGAACCAACTATAAACAGATCATAACCTCATACATGTACCTATTTATACCACAGCATGAGAATCTATTTTAATGCAGCCCATCCAATGACCACATACCTATTTATACACAGCCTGGGAAGCTATTTTAAGGCAGTCCACCAAATGACCACATACCTATATATACCAGAGCTGAGAATCTATTTCAATGCAACCCCCTGGATGATCACATACCTATTTATAAACCAGTCCCCCAGACTGACCAGGCGGCTATGCATATACCAGTCCTGGAGACTGACCACAGGTCTATTTATACACCACCCATATGGACCTAACCCAGCCTCTGATAATATATACACACCAGCCTCTGAGAATGACCACCAAGGTACAATATATCATCCCCAGAAGGAACTGACAACTATTCACATCTAACATACTTAAGACCAAATAATTATACCACAGGCTTAAACAACCTCCACTGGTTTTAACTCTATCAATTACTACTTAAAACCTTATCTCTGATCTTCACAGTCGCCAAGGCCAATTAGAGGCCACTTCCATATTACCACTAAACTGACCCTCTACAATTACTAAATGTAACCTCTTACTTTTTACTCACCTTAAAAATAGGAAACAAAGAAAAATGCAAATAAATGAAAATGAGAACCTCACAGATGCATAGGGTGTGAATGACTAATTATTAACTTATTAACGTTATTATGAAACTCAAAACGGCATGTTAAGCGATAGTAATTTGTGAACAATACAGAAACCTGTTAATTTTTTTTTTGTTTAGTGTTTTTTCTTTGTCGCAGAACATCTTTAATAAATTCACACTTGTGTCAATGATCCACAGAACCTATTACACTGCACACATGTATATGTATGGAAATCAGTGAATATTCAAATTTTTTACAGATGTCAATTAGGCAGCTTGGTTTCTTCAATACACAGATTTGTTAAAATATCTGACATCAGGCTATGTTTAAATATAGTCATGTTTCTGATTATTTGATTTTCTTTTGTAAACAAAAATCATTTTTAGATTAAACTTATTGTTCCCGGGTTTAATAGGGTATTATATTGGGCAAAGGTTTTTGTTCGAGTGATTCAGCTATATTAGCTGTGTCTGGATGTGATTGCAATAAAAATAAGGTATGAAAACGACCTTGAAAAGGAATGATATCCGTAATAATATTTGGGGATTTGCAAGCAGAAGTGTCGGTAAATTGTTACCAAGGAGCAGTTATTACACCAGCATGGCCTCATAGATAGGTCGACGTAGCATGGTAATTGGTACCATCACAACATCAAGACACGGGCGAGACAATACAAGGCCGTTAAATTTAAGCTGACGATAAAAATAGTATATTTATGCGATTGGATGGCAATCCATTTGAATTGAAGAAAAAATCAAAGGTGAACATCTCAAAGACTAGCAATTGCGGTGAAGTGCGTGTCGGCGAGAAGCGGTCTTGGCAACTGTCTGTGTATTTTAGGTGATGGAACCAGATCACCTATCTGTGCTGCATTTGTTAAAGTTTTATATAAAAGGACCCAGTTGGTGACAAAATAGTAAGCCTATGAAATGGTTGATGTATTTTGTAGGTTATTATTACTCCTTTAACGTACAAATGCAGCAGAATGTCCATGTAATTACACAATGTCTTAAAAACACTACATTATATTGATAATGTTAACTAGTGTTAATGTTATAATGAACCGTGTTGCCCATTCATCATTTATAGATAGAACTACTATGGCTTCCCCCAATATCATAATTCATGTTATAGATGTTGTCTGCTATTTACGGGCGATGAAGACTGAGCCGAATGTCGCTTACCCTTCCGAACTCCTGGTGGTTATATCATTAAGCCTGTTTGCTGAGGTATCCGTGTAAATACTTCCCGTGTTTGTCCTGGTTTACTCGACTTTGAGTTAGAATTACGTTTACTCTGTAATATGTATTGCCGTCTTATTTCCTATCGATATAAGTGTTTGTTAGAATACGTATGTTTTTATAGAACACACAGAGGGCGCTGCATTTTTAAATTGTTGTCACGAAATGTTGCAGATCATATGAAGTGAAAAGATGATAGTAGTTATTTGTTATTATGAGAGTGCATGTTTCATCATTAAATGACTGATGACTGTTGTGTGTTGTCGCGATAGTATATCAATGTGTTACTTCACCTACGAGATATGATTGGTATGCTGTGAGCCTCGTATTGAAGGGGGTATTCAAGGATGTTCTTACTAAGTCCTACTATTATCTGACTATATAGGGCCGTGTACTCAAGGACTGGTCTTATTTGGTTTGTTGATGTCGACTAGGTAGCACTCTAAAGTAAGACAAGCGGCTTTTGCAAAATGGACAAAATCGGTGAAAAAGCAGTGATCCAATAATTGGATAAAAACGTTTAATACTTAAGGATATATATAATGATATGGTAGCAGCACTAGGGAAAGATGCCCCTTCATATGCTTAAGTGAAAGATGGGGGCGGAATTTAAGCGCGGCCGACAGAGCCTTGAGGATGACCCCCGTCCCGGAAGGCCTTTCAATGTTGCAAACAAGAAATAGTCAATAAAGATCATTATATTGTTATGACTGACAAACGAGTCACAAAAAGATATATAGCCAGTAGAGTTGGCATTTCACAAGGAGTATATTCAATTCTGACCAAGAATCTCGAATGCAAACGATTGAACAAAGTACCACACGGTAAATAAAAAATGAATCATGTATGTGGGTCTAGATATCAGATTATATAGCGTGTGTTGTCTTTAGACCTGTATGTGGGTCTAAATATCAGATTATATAGCGTGTGTTGTCTTTAGACCTGTATGTGGGTCTATATGTCAGATTATATAGCGTGTGTTGTCTTTAGACCTGTATGTGGGTCTATATGTCAGATTATATAGCGTGTGTTGTCTTTAGACCTGTATTGGGGTCTAGATGTCAGATTATATAGCGTGTGTTGTCTTTAGACCTGTATGTGGGTCTAGATGTCAGATTATATAGCGTGTGTTGTCTTTAGACCTGTATGTGGGTCTAGATGTCAGATTATATAGCGTGTGTTGTCTTTAGACCTGTATTGGGGTCTAGATGTCAGATTATATAGCGTGTGTTGTCTTTAGACCTGTATGTGGGTCTAGATTAGATGTCAGATTATATAGCGTGTGTTGTCTTTAGACCTGTATGTGGGTCTATATGTCAGATTATATAACGTGTGTTGTCTTTAGACCTGTATGTGGGTCTAGATATCAGATTATATAGCGTGTGTTGTCTTTAGACCTGTATGTGGGTCTATATGTCAGATTATATAGCGTGTGTTGTCTTTAGACCTGTATGTTGGTCTAGATATCAGATTATATAGCGTGTGTTGTCTTTAGACCTGTATGTGGGTCTAGATGTCAGATTATATAGCGTGTGTTGTCTTTAGACCTGTATGTGGGTCTAGATATCAGATTATATAGCGTGTGTTGTCTTTAGACCTATATGTTGGTCTAGATATCAGATTATATAGCGTGTGTTGTCTTTAGACCTGTATGTGGGTCTAGATGTCAGATTATATAGCGTGTGTTGTCTTTAGACCTGTATGTGGGTCTAGATATCAGATTATATAGCGTGTGTTGTCCTTAGACCTGTATATATGTGGGTCTAGCTATCAGATTATATAGCGTGTGTTGTCTGTAGACCTGTATGTGGGTCTAGATATCAGATTATATAGCGTGCGTTGTCTTTAGACCTGTATATATGTGGGTCTATATGTCAGATTATATAGCGTGTGTTGTCTTTAGACCTGTATTGGGGTCTGTATGTCGGATTATATAGCGTGTGTTGTCTTTAGACCTATATTGGGATCTAGATATCAGATTATATAGCTTGTGTTGTCTTTAGACCTGTATATATGTGGGTCTAGATATCAGATTATATAGCGTGTGTTGTCTTTAGACCTGTATATTGGTCTAGATGTCAGATTATATAGCGTGTGTTGTCTTTAGACCTGTATGTGGGTCTATATGTCAGATTATATAACGTGTGTTGTCTTTAGACATGTATGTGGGTCTAGATGTCAGATTATATAGCGTGTGTTGTCTTTAGACCTGTATGTTGGTCTAGATGTCAGATTATATAGCGTGTGTTGTCTTTAGACCCGTATGTCGGTCTAGATATCAGATTATATAGCGTGTGTTATCTGAAGGCGTTTATGTTGGTCTAGCTGGTATGCGTGTGTTTCTATGTTAACGGAAACACGTAGAGTTGGTCATGCTTAGACCCAGCCTTATCAAGGCAAGTGGTTGTTTAAATGTTATGGCCTGTTGACCATTCCCGGAAATCACTGTTGTCCCATTATCTTCATGGATTCACCGGTAGCATGGGTAGCCGTTCAGATCAAATTTAACATGTTTTTCCTATCCTTTTAAGTTCTGTCCGCTTTCGCTGAATCCTATTTAAAACAGGAATCGACATGTATATTGTAAGTATCTGAGTTTACCGCCTTCTTCCATTAACACTCTATTACTCAAGTTGCTTAAGATGATTCTTTCGATTTTTTGAGCAAACGGGTTAAATCTGAAATCATGCACTTCCATCAATGATATAAGTTTATAATGAACAGGACTCGTACCAATGTCGAGTATAATCAAGTTTTTAATGCTTGTTGCACTAGAGGTAGGGTTTAGGCATTACTTACGTCATTATTACAAAATAAACCATGAACAGAATCGGCCGAATGGTTAGAGACATATCGCGTGTATAACGTTCATAACACAAGTACTTTCAGTAAAGACATAACTCTGTGCTCAAATCTTACAACCTTACATATAGTGGATACAGACATAACTCTGTACTCAAATCTTACAACCTTACATATAGTGGATACAGACATAACTCTGTACTCAAATGTCTACAACCTTACATATAGTGGATACAGACATAACTCTGTACTCAAATCTTACAACCTTACATATAGTGGATACAGACATAACTCTGTACTCAAATCTTACAACCTTACATATAGTGGATACAGACATAACTCTGTACTCAAATGTCTACAACCTTACATATAGTGGATACAGACATAACTCTGTACTCAAATCTTACAACCTTACATATAGTGGATACAGACATAACTCTGTACTCAAATGTCTACAACCTTACATATAGTGGATACAGACATAACTCTGTACTCAAATGTCTACAACCTTACATATAGTGGATACAGACATAACTCTGTACTCAAATCTTACAATCTCACATATAGTGGATACAGACATAACTCTGTACTCAAATGTCTACAACCTTACATATAGTGGATACAGACATAACTCTGTACTCAAATCTTACAACCTTACATATAGTGGATACAGACATAACTCTGTACTCAAATGTCTACAACCTTACATATAGTGGATACAGACATAACTCTGTACTCAAATCTTACAACCTTACATATAGTGGATACAGACATAACTCTGTACTCAAATCTTACAACCTTACATATAGTGGATACAGACATAACTCTGTGCTCAAATGTCTACAACCTTACATATAGTGGATACAGACATAACTCTGTACTCAAATCTTACAACCTTACATATAGTGGATACAGACATAACTCTGTACTCAAATGTCTACAACCTTACATATAGTGGATACAGACATAACTCTGTACTCAAATCTTACAACCTTACATATAGTGGATACAGACATAACTCTGTACTCAAATCTTACAACCTTACATATAGTGGATACAGACATAACTCTGTATTCAAATCTTACAACCTTACATATAGTGGATACAGACATAACTCTGTACTCAAATCTTACAACCTTACATATAGTGGATACAGACATAACTCTGTACTCAAATCTTACAACCTTACATATAGTGGATACAGACATAACTCTGTATTCAAATCTTACAACCTTACATATAGTGGATACAGACATAACTCTGTGCTCAAATGTCTACAACCTTACATATAGTGGATACAGACATAACTCTGTACTCAAATCTAACAACCTTACATATAGTGGATACAGACATAACTCTGTACTCAAATCTTACAACCTTACATATAGTGGATACAGACATAACTCTGTACTCAAATCTTACAACCTTACATATACTGGATACAGACATAACTCTGTACTCAAATGTCTACAACCTTACATATAGTGGATACAGCCATAACTCTGTACTCAAATCTTACAACCTTACATATAGTGGATACAGACATAACTCTGTACTCAAATGTCTACAACCTTACATATAGTGGATACAGACATAACTCTGTACTCAAATGTCTACAACCTTACATATAGTGGATACAGACATAACTCTTTACTCAAATCTTACAACCTTACATATAGTGGATACAGACATAACTCTGTATTCAAATCTTACAACCTTACATATAGTGGATACAGACATAACTCTGTACTCAAATGTCTACAACCTTACATATAGTGGATACAGACATAACTCTGTACTCAAATGTCTACAACCTTACATATAGTGGATACAGACATAACTCTGTACTCAAATCTTACAACCTTACATATAGTGGATACAGACATAACTCTGTATTCAAATCTTACAACCTTACATATAGTGGATACAGACATAACTCTGTACTCAAATGTCTACAACCTTACATATTGTGGATACAGACATAACTTTGTATTCAAATCTTACAACCTTACATATAGTGGATACAGACATAACTCTGTACTCAAATCTTACAACCTTACATATAGTGGAGACAGACATAACTCTGTATTCAAATCTTACAACCTTACATATAGTGGATACAGACATAACTCTGTACTCAAATCTTACAACCTTACATATAGTGGATACAGACATAACTCTGTACTCAAATCTTACAACCTTACATATAGTGGATACAGACATAACTCTGTACTCAAATGTCTACAACCTTACATATAGTGGATACAGACATAACTCTGTACTCAAATGTCTACAACCTTACATATAGTGGATACAGACATAACTCTGTATTCAAATCTTACAACCTTACATATAGTGGATACAGACATAACTCTGTACTCAAATCTTACAACCTTACATATAGTGGATACAGACATAACTGTGTACTCAAATCTTACAACCTTACATATAGTGGATACAGACATAACTCTGTACTCAAATGTCTACAACCTTACATATAGTGGATACAGACATAACTCTGTGCTCAAATCTTACAACCTTACATATAGTGGATACAGACATAACTTTGTACTCAAATGTCTACAACCTTACATATAGTGGATACAGACATAACTTTGTACTCAAATCTTACAACCTTACATATAGTGGATACAGACATAACTCTGTACTCAAATCTTACAACCTTACATATAGTGGATACAGACATAACTCTGTACTCAAATGTCTACAACCTTACATATAGTGGATACAGACATAACTCTGTACTCAAATCTTACAACCTTACATATAGTGGATACAGACATAACTCTGTACTCAAATGTCTACAACCTTACATATAGTGGATACAGACATAACTCTGTACTCAAATGTCTACAACCTTACATATAGTGGATACAGACATAACTCTGTACTCAAATCTTACAACCTTACATATAGTGGATACAGACATAACTCTGTACTCAAATGTCTACAACCTTACATATAGTGGATACAGACATAACTCTGTACTCAAATGTCTACAACCTTACATATAGTGGATACAGACATAACTTTGTACTCAAATCTTACAACCTTACATATAGTGGATACAGACATAACTCTGTACTCAAATGTCTACAACCTTACATATAGTGGATACTGACATAACTCTGTACTCAAATCTTACAACCTTACATATAGTGGATACAGACATAGCTTTGTACTCAAATCTTACAACCTTACATATAGTGGATACAGACATAACTCTGTACTCAAATGTCTACAACCTTACATATAGTGGATACAGACATAACTCTGTACTCAAATGTCTACAACCTTACATATAGTGGATACAGACATAACTTTGTACTCAAATCTTACAACCTTACATATAGTGGATACAGACATAACTTTGTACTCGAATCTCTGCAACCTTACATATAGTGGATACAGACATAACTCTGTATTCAAATCTTACAACCTTACATATAGTGGATACAGACATAACTCTGTACTCAAATGTCTACAACCTTACATATAGTGGATACAGACATAACTCTGTACTCAAATGTCTACAACCTTACATATAGTGGATACAGACATAACTTTGTACTCAAATGTCTACAACCTTACATATAGTGGATACAGACATAACTCTGTATTCAAATGTCTACAACCTTACATATAGTGGATACAGACATAACTCTGTACTCGAATCTTACAACCTTACATATAGTGGATACAGACATAACTCTGTACTCAAATGTCTACAACCTTACATATAGTGGATACAGACATAACTCTGTACTCGAATCTTACAACCTTACATATAGTGGATACAGACATAACTCTGTACTCAAATGTCTACAACCTTACATATAGTGGATACAGACATAACTTTGTACTCAAATCTTACAACCTTACATATAGTGGATACAGACATAACTCTGTACTCAAATCATACAACCTTACATATAGTGGATACAGACATAACTCTGTACTCAAATCATACAACCTTACATATAGTGGATACAGACATAACTCTGTACTCAAATCTTACAACCTTACATATAGTGGATACAGACATAACTCTGTACTCAAATGTCTACAACCTTACATATAGTGGATACAGACATAACTTTGTACTCAAATGTCTACAACCTTACATATAGTGGATACAGACATAACTTTGTACTCAAATGTCTACAACCTTACATATAGTGGATACAGACATAACTCTGTACTCAAATCTTACAACCTTACATATAGTGGATACAGACATAACTTTGTACTCAAATGTCTACAACCTTACATATAGTGGATACAGACATAACTCTGTACTCAAATCTTACAACCTTACATATAGTGGATACAGACATAACTTTGTACTCAAATGTCTACAACCTTACATATAGTGGATACAGACATAACTCTGTATTCAAATCTTACAACCTTACATATAGTGGATACAGACATAACTCTGTACTCAAATCTTACAACCTTACATATAGTGGATACAGACATAACTCTGTACTCAAATCTTACAACCTTACATATAGTGGATACAGACATAACTTTGTACTCAAATGTCTACAACCTTACATATAGTGGATACAGACATAACTTTGTACTCAAATCATACAAACCTTACATATAGTGGATACAGACATAACTCTGTACTCAAATGTCTACAACCTTACATATAGTGGATACAGACATAACTCTGTACTCAAATGTCTACAACCTTACATATAGTGGATACAGACATAACTCTGTATTCAAATCTTACAACCTTACATATAGTGGATACAGACATAACTCTGTACTCAAATGTCTACAACCTTACATATAGTGGATACAGACATAACTCTGTACTCAAATGTCTACAACCTTACATATAGTGGATACAGACATAACTCTGTACTCAAATGTCTACAACCTTACATATCGTGGATACAGACATAACTCTGTACTCAAATCTTACAACCTTACATATAGTGGATACAGACATAACTCTGTACTCAAATCTTACAACCTTACATATAGTGGATACAGACATAACTCTGTACTCAAATCTTACAACCTTACATATAGTGGATACAGACATAACTCTGTACTCAAATCTTACAACCTTACATATAGTGGATACAGACATAACTCTGTACTCAAATGTCTACAACCTTACATATAGTGGATACAGACATAACTCTGTACTCAAATGTCTACAACCTTACATATAGTGGATACAGACATAACTCTGTACTCAAATGTCTACAACCTTACATATAGTGGATACAGACATAACTCTGTGCTCAAATGTCTACAACCTTACATATAGTGGATACAGACATAACTTTGTACTCAAATCTTACAACCTTACATATAGTGGATACAGACATACCTCTGTACTCAAATCTTATAACCTTACATATAGTGGATACAGACATAACTCTGTACTCAAATCTTACAACCTTACATATAGTGGATACAGACATAACTCTGTACTCAAATGTCTACAACCTTACATATAGTGGATACAGACATAACTCTGTACTCAAATGTCTACAACCTTACATATAGTGGATACAGACATAACTCTGTACTCAAATCTTACAACCTTACATATAGTGGATACAGACATAACTTTGTACTCAAATGTCTACAACCTTACATATAGTGGATACAGACATAACTCTGTATTTAAATGTCTACAACCTTACATATAGTGGATACAGACATAACTCTGTACTCAAATGTCTGCAACCTTACATATAGTGGATACAGACATAACTCTGTACTCAAATCTTACAACCTTACATATAGTGGATACAGACATAACTCTGTACTCAAATCTTATAACCTTACATGTAGTGGATACAGACATAACTTTGTACTCAAATGTCTACAACCTTACATATAGTGGATACAGACATAACTTTGTACTCAAATGTCTACAACCTTACATATAGTGGATACAGACATAACTTTGTACTCAAATGTCTACAACCTTACATATAGACTAGTGGATACAGACATAACTCTGTACTTAAATGTCTACAACCTTACATACAGTGGATACAATTCTATAAGATATCGTGCAAATCGAGAAAAAAACAAACTCAAGCACAGATAATAAAGACGCCATATGCAACTCAACTATAATCTAACAGTTACCTTCACTTTATTGCATTGCTGAATTTCATGGGTTTTTTTCTGATTATATTTGTCTGTCAAGCGTGCATCAGTACGCCTATATCGTACACTTTATTTGCGAGTATGCACAAATCGCCGAAATGTTAACGCCACATAAAAAACGGGAAAATTGCATTTTCTTTTTTTTTTTTTTTTTTGCTTTTAAAAATTCGACGTTTTATAGAACGATTGTAATATTGACGAACATTTGGAAGCTCAGAAAAACGACACGTGACTGCGGTAATGTATTTTTTAAATATGTTACAACACGACAGCGAGTAGACTGCTTCCCCCAAAAACATTACATGACACCGAGGGTATAAGATTTCAATATAACACTTATAAGATGGAGGATAGTAGTAGCGTGATTAATGTTTGATACTATGTAGACATAATTATATATCAGCCTATTTTCTATCTTTTATAAAATTACTCTCTGTCGGGGGCATCATTAATATCAACATGGATATCGTCACGGTTCAACGTCTTTTTAATAAGATAATGGTAATTCAAATCTAGCAGATATATAGCAAATAATAAATGTTGCGCCATGACAATAATTTTAAATACACAGCATACGGCCTAATGTGTACGTTCATCTACGGGGTCTAAGAGCCTAATATATGCCTACATCTACGGGGTCTAACAGCCTAATGTGTACCTACATCTACGGGGAGTAACTGCCTAATGTGTACCTATATCTACGGGGAATAACTGCCTAATGTGTACCTATATCTACGGGGTCTAACAGCCTAACGTGTACCTATATCTACGGGGTCTAACAGCCTAACGTGTACCTATATCTACGGGGAGTAACTGCCTAACGTGTACCTATATCTACGGGGAGTAACTACCTAATGTGTACCTATATCTACGGGAGTAACTACCTAATATGTACCTATATCTACGGGGAGTAACTACCTAATGTGTACCTATATCTACGGGGAGTAACTACCTAATATGTACCTATATCTACGGGGAGTAACTACCTAATGTGTACCTATATCTACGGGGAGTAACTACCTAATATGTACCTATATCTACGGGGAGTAACTACCTAATGTGTACCTATATCTACGGGGAGTAACTACCTAATGTGTACCTATATCTACGGGGAGTAACTGCCTAATGTGTACCTATATCTACGGGGTCTAACTGCCTAATGTGTACCTATATCTACGGGGAGTAACTACCTAATATGTACCTATATCTACAGGGTCTAACAGCCTAATGTGTACCTATATCTACGGGCAGTAACTGCCTAATGTGTACCTATATCTACGGGGTGTAACAGCCTAATGTGTACCTATATCTACGGGAAGTAACAGCCTAACGTGTACCTATATCTACGGGGAGTAACTACCTAACGTGTACCTATATCTACGGGGAGTAACAGCCTAACGTGTACCTATATCTACGGGGAGTAACAGCCTAACGTGTACCTATATCTACGGGGAGTAACTGCCTAACGTGTACCTATATCTACGGGGAGTAACTACCTAACGTGTACCTATATCTACGGGGAGTAACTGCCTAATGTGTACCTATATCTACGGGGACTAACTGCCTAATGTGTACCTATATCTACGGGGAGTAACTACCTAATGTCTACCTATATCTACGGGGAGTAACTACCTAACGTGTACCTGTATCTACGGGGTGTAACAGCCTAATGTGTACCTATATCTACGGGGAGTAACTACCTAATGTATACCTATATCTACGGGGAGTAACTACCTAACGTGTACCTATATCTACGGGGAGTAACTACCTAATGTGTACCTATATCTACGGGGAGTAACTGCCTAATGTGTACCTATATCTACGGGGAGTAACTGCCTAATGTGTACCTATATCTACGGGGAGTAACTACCTAATGTGTACCTATATCTACGGGGAGTAACTACCTAACGTGTACCTATATCTACGGGGTCTAACAGCCTAATGTGTACCTATATCTACGGGGAGTAACTGCCTAATGTGTACCTATATCTACGGGGAGTAACTGCCTAATGTGTACCTATATCTACGGGGAGTAACTACCTAACGTGTACCTATATCTACGGGGCGTAACTACCTAATGTGTACCTATATATACGGGGAGTAACTACCTAATGTGTACCTATATATACGGGGAGTAACAGCCTAATGTGTACCTATATCTACGGGGTCTAACTACCTAATGTGTACCTATATCTACGGGGAGTAACTGCCTAATGTGTACCTATATCTACGGGGAGTAACTACCTAATGTGTACCTATATCTACGGGGTCTAACAACCTAATGTGTACCTATATATACGGGGAGTAACTGCCTAATGTGTACCTATATCTACGGGGAGTAACTACCTAATGTGTACCTATATCTACGGGGAGTAACTGCCTAATGTGTACCTATATCTACGGGGTTTAACAGCCTAACGTGTACCTATATCTACGGGGAGTAACTGCCTAACGTGTACCTATATCTACGGGGAGTAACTGCCTAATGTGTACCTATATCTACGGGGAGTAACTGCCTAATGTGTACCTATATCTACGGGGTCTAACAGCCTAATGTGTACCTATATCTACGGGGAGTAACAGCCTAATGTGTACCTATATATACGGGGAGTAACAGCCTAATGTGTACCTATATCTACGGGGTCTAACTACCTAATGTGTACCTATATCTACGGGGAGTAACTGCCTAATGTGTACCTATATCTACGGGGAGTAACTACCTAATGTGTACCTATATCTACGGGGTCTAACAACCTAATGTGTACCTATATCTACGGGGAGTAACTACCTAATGTGTACCTATATCTAAGGGGAGTAACTGCCTAATTTGTACCTATATCTACGGGGAATAACTGCCTAGTATATGCCTACATGCCTATATCTACGGGGAATAACTGCCTAGTATATGCCTACATGCCTATATCTACGGGGAATAACTGCCTAGTATATGCCTACATGCCTATATCTACGTGGAATAACTGCCTAGTATATGCCTACATGCCTATATCTACGGGGAATAACTGCCTAATTTGTACCTATATCTACGGGGAATAACTGCCTAGTATATGCCTACATGCCTATATCTACGGGGTCTAACAGCATAATGTACCTGGATTTAGGGACATGTCCTATTCCGATAGATTGAAAAGGCTCAAATTACCTACACTCGCTTTCAGACGGATGAGGGGCGATATGATAGAAGTCTACAAATTGACTAGCAATATCAGCGATTTCACAGCTGCGGACTTTCTCAAGCTCTGTAGTGCCGAGGTTCAAATACACGAAACAAGAGGACATGATGAAAAGTTATTTCCGCAACATTCTCGGCTAGATACAAGGAAACACTTTTTAGGTCTGCACGTTGTTAGCACATGGAACAATCTCCCAGAACATGTTGTCTTAGTACCAACAGTAAATTTTTTTCAAAAGCAGACTAGATAATCATTGGAAACATATACATAATGTATTTGATTAAAATGCCCTATTAAATGCGCTTCGAAATTTATAAA
Source organism: Pecten maximus (assembly GCF_902652985.1). Taxonomy (NCBI): domain Eukaryota; kingdom Metazoa; phylum Mollusca; class Bivalvia; order Pectinida; family Pectinidae; genus Pecten; species Pecten maximus. The sequence goes on from NC_047016.1 coordinate 5,750,501, forward strand.
GTAGGGAGATTATTAAATACATGATAAATGACGAGTAAGAGTGTGCAGTGAATTACAAATTTCTAGTAGGAATCATCATGCTCGCCCTCAGTACAGAATTAATTCTGCGCCTGCACATCAAACTCTCTTAAAAATTAGAATTCGGAGAAAACTCATCACGTCAGGATAACTCATTCACCGCCTGGCTCAATGGAATCGTCATTAAACTAGAATGGGAAATGGGAAATGTCTACAACATCTTAGTTTTGCAAAATTTTCTAATTTACTCCAGAGTGTTCCGGAAGCCCAGCTGCCCGACCAAAATGAGAAAGGTTTTAAAATGGCACCGAGAAAATGTAGGAGTTCTGTACCGTTAACGACAAACCACTGTAGTTACTGAGTCGGCACCAGACAGGAAACCAATGTCACTTTCATTGTCTAAGTCGTTTTCTAATTTCATTACCTAAACGGAAGGCTTTGGGAAATGTATAGAAGAACGCGCAGCTTTTAAATGTTCTTGACTGACATTTGGCAATCCCTCTCTTATAAATGCAAGCCTGTCAGAACCCATGGGACTCGTATGGAACATTATTTCATCTAGAGATTTTCAAATGTAAGCGCGTGCCTTCAAGTTTGCAAATAAATCGCCAGAGAAGTGAGACGATTAATATGGAAGCTGGTTATTGACAAACTGTTGTCAAGATGTTTAACGCAGACTCCGATTCCCACCAACACCTGAAATGATACCGAGTATGTGGAAACTGTATCCGGAAACCATTAATTCCAGACGAAAAGTCGTCAAGACGTATATATAAAACGCATTAAATTACAAAGTCATGCAAACTCTGCAGTTTATGTTTGAAACGTAAGTTATAAACCAAGGCTACAAGACTGTACATACTGTAGGTAAGACTGTACATACTGTAGGTAAGACTGTACATACTGTAGGTAAGACTGTACATACTGTAGGTAAGACTGTACATACTATAATTAAGACTGTACATACTGTAGGTAAGACTGTATATACTGTAGGTAAGACTGTACATAATGTAAGTAAGACTGTACATACTGTAGGTAAGACTGTACATACTGTAGGTAAGACTGTACATACTGTAGGTAAGACTGTACATACTATAATTAAGACTGTACATACTGTAGGTAAGACTGTGCATACTGTAGGTAAGACTATACATAATGTAGGTAAGACTGTACACACTGTAGGTAAGACTGTACATACTGTAGGTAAGACTATACATAATGTAGGTAAGACTGTACATACTGTAGGTAAGACTGTACATACTGTAAATAAGACTATACATAATGTAGGTAAGACTGTACATACTGTAGGTAAGACTGTACATACTGTAGGTAAGACTGTACATAATGTAAGTAAGACTGTACATAATGTAGGTAAGACAGTACATACTGTAAGTAAGACTGTACATACTGTAGGTAAGACTGTACATACTGTAGGTAAGACTGTACATAATGTAGGTAAGACTATGCATACTGTAGGTAAGACTGTACATACTGTAGGTAAGACTGTACATACTGTAGGTAAGACTGTACATACTGTAGGTAAGACTGTACATACTGTAGGTAAGACTATGCATACTGTAGGTAAGACTGTACATACTGTAGGTAAGACTGTACATACTGTAGGTAAGACTGTACATACTGTAGGTAAGACTGTACATACTCTAGGTAAGACTGTACATACTGTAGGTAAGACTGTACATACCGTAGGTAAGACTGTACATAATGTAGGTAAGACTGTACATACTGTAGGTAAGACTATACATAATGTAGGTAAGACTGTACATACTGTAAGTAAGACTGTACATACTGTAGGTAAGACTGTACATACTGTAGGTAAGACTGTACATACTGTAGGTAAGACTGTACATACTATAAGTAAGACTGTACATACTGTAGGTAAGACTATACATAATGTAGGTAAGACTGTACATACTGTAGGTAAGACTGTACATACTGTAGGTAAGACTGTACATAATGTAAGTAAGACTGTACATACTGTAGGTAAGACTGTACATATTGTAGGTAAGACTGTACATACTGTAGGTAAGACTGTACGTATACTGTAGGTAAGACTGTACATACCGTAGGTAAGACTGTACATACTGTAGGTAAGACTGTACATACCGTAGGTAAGACTGTACATACTGTAGGTAAGACTGTACATACTGTAGGTAAGACTGTACATACTGTAGGTAAGACTATACATAATGTAGGTAAGACTGTACATACTGTAGGTAAGACTGTACATACTGTAGGTAAGACTGTACATATTGTAGGTAAGACTGTACATACTGTAGGTAAGACTGTACGTATACTGTAGGTAAGACTGTACATACCGTAGGTAAGACTGTACATACTGTAGGTAAGACTGTACATACCGTAGGTAAGACAGTACATACTGTAGGTAAGACTGTACATACTGTAGGTAAGACTGTACATAATGTAAGTAAGACTGTACATAATGTAGGTAAGACTGTACATACTGTAGGTAAGACTGTACATACTGTAGGTAAGACTGTACATACTGTAGGTAAGACTGTACATACTGTAAGTAAGACTGTACATACTGTAAGTAAGACTGTACATACTGTAGGTAAGACTGTACATACTGTAGGTAAGACTGTACATATTGTAGGTAAGACTGTACATACTGTAGGTAAGACTGTACATACTGTAGGTAAGACTGTACATACTGTAGGTAAGACAGTACATACTGTAGGTAAGACTGTACATACTGTAGGTAAGACTGTACATAATGTAAGTAAGACTGTACATAATGTAGGTAAGACTGTACATACTGTAGGTAAGACTGTACACACTGTAGGTAAGACTGTACACACTGTAGGTAAGACTGTACATACTGTAGGTAAGACTGTACATACTGTAGGTAAGACTATACATACTGTAGGTAAGACTATACATACTGTAGTAAGACTGTACATACCGTAGGTAAGACTGTACATAATGTAGGTAAGACTGTACATACTGTAGGTAAGACTATACATAATGTAGGTAAGACTGTACATACTGTAGGTAAGACTATACATACTGTAAATAAGACTGTACATACTGTAGGTAAGACTGTACATACTGTAGGTAAGACTGTACATACTGTAGGTAAGACTGTACATACTATAATTAAGACTGTACATACTGTAGGTAAGACTGTGCATACTGTAGGTAAGACTATACATAATGTAGGTAAGACTGTACACACTGTAGGTAAGACTGTACATACTGTAGGTAAGACTATACATAATGTAGGTAAGACTGTACATACTGTAGGTAAGACTGTACATACTGTAGGTAAGACTGTACATACTGTAAATAAGACTGTACATACTGTAGGTAAGACTGTACATACTGTAGGTAAGACTGTACATACTGTAGGTAAGACTGTACATACCGTAGGTAAGACTGTACATACTGTAGGTAAGACTGTACATAATGTAGGTAAGACTGTACATACTGTAAATAAGACTGTACATAATGTAGGTAAGACTGTACATACTGTAGGTAAGACTGTAATACTGTAGGTAAGACTGTACATACCGTAGGTAAGACTGTACATACTGTAGGTAAGACTGTACATACTGTAGGTAAGACTGTACATACTGTAGGTAATACTATACATACTGTAGGTAAGACTGTACATACTGTAAGTAAGACTGTACACACTGTAGGTAAGACTGTACATACTGTAGGTAAGACTATACATACTGTAGGTAAGACTGTACATACTGTAAGTAAGACTGTACATACTGTAGGTAAGACTGTACATACTGTAGGTAAGACTGTACATACTGTAAATAAGACTGTACATACTGTAGGTAAGACTGTACATACTATAATTAAGACTGTACATACTGTAGGTAAGACTGTACATACTGTAGGTAAGACTATACATAATGTAGGTAAGACTGTACATACTGTAGGTAAGACTATACATACTGTAAGTAAGACTGTACATACTGTAGGTAAGACTGTACATACTATAATTAAGACTGTACATACTGTAGGTAAGACTATACATACTGTAAGTAAGACTGTACATACCGTAGGTAAGACTGTACATATTGTAAGTAAGACTGTACATACTGTAGGTAAGACTGTACATACTGTAGGTAAGACTGTACATACTATAATTAAGACTGTACATACTGTAGGTAAGACTGTACATACTGTAGGTAAGACTGTACATACCGTAGGTAAGACTGTACATACTGTAGGTAAGACTGTACATACTGTAGGTAAGACTGTACATACTGTAAGTAAGACTGTACATACTCTAGGTAAGACTGTACATACTGTAAGTAAGACTGTACATACTCTAGGTAAGACTGTACATACTGTAAGTAAGACTGTACATACTGTAAGTAAGACTGTACATACTGTAGGTAAGACTGTACATACTGTAGGTAAGACTGTACATACTATAATTAAGACTGTACATACTGTAGGTAAGACTGTACATACTGTAGGTAAGACTGTACATACCGTAGGTAAGACTGTACATACTGTAGGTAAGACTGTACATACTGTAGGTAAGACTGTACATACTGTAAGTAAGACTGTACATACTCTAGGTAAGACTGTACATACTGTAAGTAAGACTGTACATACTGTAGGTAAGACTGTACATACTGTAGGTAAGATTATACATAATGTAGGTAAGACAGTACATACTGTAGGTAAGACTGTACATACTGTAGGTAAGACTGTACATACTGTAGGTAATACTATACATACTGTAGGTAAGACTGTACATACTGTAAGTAAGACTGTACACACTGTAGGTAAGACTGTACATACTGTAGGTAAGACTATACATACTGTAGGTAAGACTATAATACTATAATTAAGACTGTACATACTGTAAGTAAGACTGTACATACTGTAAGTAAGACTGTACATACTGTAAGTAAGACTGTACATACTGTAGGTAAGACTGTACATACTGTAAGTAAGACTGTACATACTGTAGGTAAGACTGTACATACTGTAGGTAAGACTGTACATACTATAATTAAGACTGTACATACTGTAGGTAAGACTGTACATACTGTAGGTAAGACTGTACATACTGTAGGTAAGACTGTACATACTGTAGGTAATACTGTACATACTGTAAGTAAGACTGTACATACTGTAGGTAAGACTGTACATACTGTAGGTAAGACTGTACATACTGTAGGTAAGACTCTACACACTAGGTAAGACTGTACATACTGTAGGTAAGACTGTACATACAGAAAGTCTTGGCTTGCAATGCTACATAAATGTATGCATACAATCGCGTATATTGATATGAAGTGTCTTTGTCTTGACGTCAACACGACCCATTGTCGATGTTTCTAAGGATATATCTTACCCAACAATCTATACACTTTGCATAAACAGAATGTTTTACTCTTATAAACAGCAATTAAACCGACGATTTATTGATTGCAATTACAATTGTAGAATGTATACTAATCGTTTTTAAACTAGACCCATTTTAAGGCACACGTATAAGAACAATGATTATAAAAGAGCATTTTTGGCTTACCAATCAGGGACATTGATCGGCTTATAATAAGATAATTCGTATGTTCCGGATTCTGCTTCTCGGAGGGATTCTAGAATGCAATTATATCCCAATCCAAGTCTTAGGTATTGGTTACCAAACATAGACGTTATAGTTAACATTGTGTGGGCGTGTTTATCAAACATAGACGTTATAGTTGACATTGTATGGGCGTGCTTATCAAACATAGACCTTATAGTTAACTTTGACCAAACATAGACCTTATAATTGACATTGTATGGGCGTGTTTATCAAACATAGACCTTACGGTTGACATTGTATGGGCGTGTTTATCAAACATAGACCTTACGGTTAACTTTGACCAAACATAGACCTTATAGTTAACTTTGACCAAACATAGACCTTATAGTTAACTTTGACCAAACATAGACCTTATAATTGACATTGTATGGGCGTGTTTATCAAACATAGACCTTATAGTTAACATTGTATGGGCGTGTTTATCAAACATAGACCTTATAGTTAACATTGTATGGGCGTGTTTATCAAACATAGACCTTATAGTTAACATTGTATGGGCGTGTTTATCAAACATAGACCTTACAGTTGACATTGTATAGGCGTGTTTATCAAACATAGACCTTATAGTTAACATTGTATGGGCGTGTTTATCAAACATAGACCTTATAGTTAACATTGTATGGGCGTGTTTATCAAACATAGACCTTACAGTTGACATTGTATAGGCGTGTTTATCAAACATAGACCTTATAATTGACATTGTATGGGCGTGTTTATCAAACATAGACCTTATAATTGACATTGTATGGGCGTGTTTATCAAACATAGACCTTATAGTTAACATTGTATGGGCGTGTTTATCAAACATAGACCTTACAGTTGACATTGTATAGGCGTGTTTATCAAACATAGACCTTATAATTGACATTGTATGGGCGTGTTTATCAAACATAGACCTTATAATTGACATTGTATGGGCGTGTAAGTCGGACTTATCTAGTAATCCATGCACGGGTTCAAATGAATTGCTCAGTTTATAACTGATTTGAAATGACACAATGACACGAAGAAACATTGATATAGATTGTAAATGGCAAGATAAAGAGATTATATAATGGCAAGTGACACTTATATCATTCCGAATGATAAACACATACAGCGACGTCGCGATAAGTGAATTCAATATAATGGATTTTGCAATTTTAGTCATCAAATATCAAAACGGTGTCTGGTAAATCTATCTCTTAACGACAAAGATGTTTGCCCTACATTGTACATAATGCAAATTACATTTTCTACAGGTGATCAGATAAATCATGTTTTTTTAGTTGCAATCTAGGTCTTGTTTCATATGAAATACTGCTGATGTTTTTTAACTTAGAAAGCAGGTAGTGACTTGGAGAGAGGGACACGTGTTTACTACTACAGGGTTACGGTGTTTACTACTACAGAGTTACGGTGTTTACTACTACAGGGTTACGGTGTTTACTACTACAGGGTTACGGTGTTTACTACTACTACAGGGTTACGGTGTTTACTACTACAGGGTTACGGTGTTTACTACTACAGGGTTACGGTGTTTACTACTACATGGTTACGGTGTTTACTACTACATGGTTACGGTGTTTACTACTACAGGGTTACGGTGTTTACTACTACAGAGTTACGGTGTTTACTACTACAGGGTTACGGTGTTTACTTCTACAGGGTTACGGTGTTTACTACTACAGGGTTACGGTGTTTACTACTACAGGGTTACGGTGTTTACTACTACAGGGTTACGGTGTTTACTACTACAGGGTTACGGTGTTTACTACTACAGGGTTAGAGTGTTTACTACTACAGGGTTACGGTGTTTACTACTACAGGGTTACGGTGTTTACTACTACTACAGGGTTACGGTGTTTACTACTACAGGGTTACGGTGTTTACTACTACAGGGTTACGGTGTTTACTACTACAGGGTTACGGTGTTTACTACTACAGGGTTACGGTGTTTACTACTACAGGGTTACGGTGTTTACTACTACAGGGTTACGGTGTTTACTACTACAGGGTTACGGTGTTTACTACTACAGGGTTACGGTGTTTACTACTACAGGGTTAGAGTGTTTACTACTACAGGGTTACGGTGTTTACTACTACAGGGTTACGGTGTTTACTACTACAGGGTTACGCTATATAACCATTTTTAGGGTTTATTTCTTTTAAAGTTTCACCTTTGATTTTACGCAGAAATCTATATGGATAGTTACGGTTTCCGAGTGCCCTAAACAAGATGCTTACAGCATTGTTAAAGTCCGACTCTTTAGTACAGATTCTATGAAAACGGATTATCTGTGATTTAATTATGCCCTAAAGGAATGTTTCGGATGAAACGACCTTTTGTGAAGAAGTTAGTGAGAATCTGTTGGTTTGAAAAACACTTTAATATCTAGTTTTCCTATCTGGTCAGATTTTGGGCCTTTAAACGCAGTCGTATCTAAGAAATCTTTCGAATCATTGCCGGTGGTTGGCTTAAGTTTTACATTTTGCTAGCGCTTCCTTTTCATTAGCCATGAAAATGTTGGCATAGCTCCGAGCAAATGTCTTACCCATTGCTGTTCCGGATATTTGGATATTTTTACTATAATCCCCCATCGAGTGACACATATTACAGTACAGGACAGCATGATTGGTACATTTTGTAATATAGGGTTAGGGTTAATGTTAGTATTTGTGTTAGGGTTAGTGTTTGGGTTAGGGTAAGGGTAATGATAAGTGTTAGTGGAGGGTAATGATAAGTGTTAGTGGAGGGTAATGATAAGTGTTAGTGGAGGGTAATGATAAGTGTTAGTGGAGGGTAATGATAAGTGTTAGTGGAGGGTAATGATAAGTGTTAGTGGAGGGTAATGATAAGTGTTAGTGGAGGGTAATGATAAGTGTTAGTGAAGGGTAATGATAAGTGTTAGTGCAGGGTTACGGTTAGTGTTAGTGTAGGGTTATGGTTAGGGTTAGTGTTTGGTTAGTGTTATGGTAAGGGTAAGTGTTAGTGCAGGTTTAGGTTTAAGGTTATGGTTCGGAAATTTTTTGGATTAGCGTTAGGGTAAGGGTAAGTGGTAGTATAAGGTTAGGGTTAGGGTGAGTGTTAGTGTTTGGGTTAGGGTTAGTGTTTGGGTTAGGGTTAGTTAGTGTTTGGGTTAGGGTTAGGGTTAGTGTTTGGGTTAGTGTTAGTGTTTGGGTAAGTGTTAGTGTTTGGGTTAGGGTTAGGGTTAGTGTTTGGGTTAGGGTTAATGTTTGTGTTTGGGTTAGGGCTAGGGTTAGGGTTAGTGTTAGTGTTTGGGTTAGGGTCAGTGTTAGTGTTTGGGTTAGGGTTAGGGTTAGGGTTAGGGTTAGGGTTAGGGTTAGGGTTAGTGTTTGGGTTAGGGTTAGTGTTAGTGTTTGGGTTAGTGTTTGGGTTAGGGTTAGTGTTAGTGTTTGGGTTAGGGTCAGTGTTAGTGTTTGGGTTAGGGTTAGGGTTAGGGTTAGGGTTTGGGTTAGGGTTAGTTAGTGTTTGGGTTAGGGCTAGGGTTAGGGTTAGTGTTTGGGTTAGGGTTAGTGTTTGGGTTAGAGTTAGGGTTAGTGTTTGGGTTAGGGTTAGGGTTAGTGTTAGTGTTTGGGTTAGGGTTAGTTTGTGTTTGGGTTAGGGTTAGTTAGTGTTTGGGTTAGTGTTAGTGTTAGTGTTTGGGTTTGGGTTAGGGTTAGTGTTAGTGTTTGGGTTAGGGTTAGTTTTAGTGTTTTGGTTAGGGTTAGGGTTAGGGTTAGTGTTTGGGTTAGGGTTAGTGTTTGGGTTAGGGTTAGTGTTAGTGTTTGGGTTAGGGTCAGTGTTAGTGTTTGGGTTAGGGTAAGTGTTTGGGTTAGGGTTAGGGTAAGTGTTTGGGTTAGTGTTAGTGTTAGTGTTTGGGTTAGTGTTAGTGTAAGTGTTTGGGTTAGTGTTAGGGTTAGGGTTAGTGTTAGTGTTAGTGTTTGGGTTAGGGTTAGTGTTAGTGTTTGGGTTAGTGTTAGGGTTAGGGTAAGGGTTAGTGTTAGTGTTTGGGTTAGGGTTAGTGTTTGGGTTAGGGTTAGGGTTAGGGTAAGGGTTAGTGTTAGTGTTTGGGTTAGTGTTAGTGTTTGGGTTAGTGTTAGTGTAAGTGTTTGGGTTAGTGTTAGTGTTTGGGTTAGGGTTTAGTTAGTGTTTGGGTTAGGGTTAGGGTTAGGGTAAGGGTTAGTGTTAGTGTTTGGGGTAGGGTTAGTGTTTGGGTTAGTGTTAGTGTTAGTGTTTGGTTCGTGTTAGTGTACGTGTTTGGGTTAGTGTTCGTGTTTGGGTTCGGGTTTCGTTCTGTTTTGGGTTCGGTTCGGGTTCGTGTTCGTGTTGGGGTCGGGTTCGGGTCCGTGTTTGGGTTTAGGGTTAGTGTTTGTGTTTGGGTTAGTGTTTGGGTTAGGGTTTGGGTTAGGGGTTAGTGTTTGTGTTTGGGTTAGTGTTTGGGTTAGGGTTTGGGTTAGGGTTAGTGTTAGTGTTTGGGTAAGTGTTTGGGTTAGGGTTTGGTTAGGGTTAGTGTTAGTGTTAGGGTTAGGGTTTGGGTTAGGGTTAGGGTCAGTGTTAGTGTTTGGGTTAGTGTTAGTGTTAGTGTTTGGGTTAGTGTTAGTGTTTGGGTTAGTGTTAGTGTTTGGGTTAGTGTTAGTGTTTGGGTTAGTGTTAGTGTTAGTGTTAGGATTAGTGTTAATAGCATGCATGGTGTTGTCCCTTCAGATATCCTCTCCTGTTCCACAAAAACATACCGTCATGAAAAGGTCCATCGTTTCACGAAGCATTATTTTCTAATTTACATCACCACTACATCACCATGTAAACTTTGAACACCCGATAACGACTTTGACGTTTAAATTTAACCCATGGGATGAAACAGATCGCCGGGATTGTATAAAAAACTATTTTATTTGATATACGACTTCATCCCCAGTTCGATAGAACAAACCCAGGGTTACCACTCTGACAGAACATGAGATGAAACGCTAATGTCAATTTGCGCGGCTTTGTTCTCTACGAAATTATATAGAGGATTTTATCTGTCAGATCAAAAGGATGAATTGAAGGATTTGCCTATCATAACCTCTCTACGGCGTAGAGAAGCTAGCTATCTCCCTCGTCAATATAATTTAACATTGATTATTTAGATTCCCATTACGTAATATACGCGTACACAAGGTGTTATATAGTCACTAGTGTCAGCGGTTAAGGTAACATCACAATATAACGGCTTTCACATAGACAAGGTTTTAATTCTATCAACCTATCTCACTGGCTTCTTCGATAGAGCTGTGAAATGAGGTGTGAATTCTAATGGCGAAAAGCTTGATTCTATACACATAAACAATGTCGTGTTCCAATAAAATGTTTGCCAACTGGATGGCTATGAGTCGTAGTGTAACCAACAGCCTGATAACGTCCCGGGCGACCGTGAGGCTATTACACACTGGAGGTGTAATAGTTTGACAGGATAAATGCAACGAAATGCAAAAATCCTTGACAATGACAGGCGCTGAATACCAGTACATGCGATGTCCGTATTCTGTTAGAATGAGAATGCCTGAAAAAATTGTAAAAATTATAGATATACAATAATTACAATTCGCGGCATATTTTAAAAGATAAATAATGGTAGAGTATGACCCATGTTAATGGCTTAAAACAATTACACAAAGACAATTGTAATCTGACAGACACGTGTTGTTTCAACCTCACGAATCGTTTTACATTGTATTTCAGGGTACATTGTCCTTTTTCTGACATGCAACATTGTTTGCCTGGTCGATAAAAATGAACTGTCTCGGGGCCCCTGACGTGAACTCTGCCAGGTACAGTGCAGTCGTGCCTGAGAGAAAGTCACGTACCTGTACTTTTTATACATATTTGCTGGTAAAGTATGATTGCCCATCTAGTCTGGAAAGAAAAGTACACGTAACAATGGCTATCCATTAGGATTATCTAACGTTTAGAAGTATGTTTGTGATTGATGAAATATCGGATACGATCATGATTATTACAAAACTACATACATTGTAACACCACTCGTACATCATGGTTATTACATCCACTCCAATTATTCATTGATTATTACCGGTATGTATTGTATAACAATAATCCAGGCATCCAATAGATCATTGTACACAAGCACCAATATAGACATTGTGATTAGACACCATTCAATAGAACATACATATTCTTGTTGTATACCAATAGAACATACATATTATTCCATACCAATAGACCATACATATTCTGGTTGTATACCAATATATTTACCATTGAATGGCACTGCCACTATATAACCCTACCAATTCAGTTGCGTGTTCACCAGCCTATGAACTGCCAACAGGAAGTGATCTCTGCTACTGGTAAGCGCGGGAAATTTGAATTTGAAAATTTCAAAACAAAAATCGCATGACAAATAAAAAATCGCAGATGGTAAATATAAGAATTGAACGGCTTTCAGTTGGCATTCATAGTCAATATGAATGCCAACTGGACAGAGGCAAATTCAACATGAAGCGCTAGCGCGCTTCATGGAATTTGCCTCTGTCCAGTTGGCATTCATATTGACTATGAATGCCAACTGAAAGCCGTTCAATGCTTAAAGAACATACATATTCTGGTTGTATACCAATAGAACATACATATTCTCTCATTCCAATAGAACACCCATATTCTCTCATTCCAATAGAACACCCATATTCTCTCATTCCAATAGAACACCCATATTCTCTCATTCCAATAGAACACACATATTCTCTCATTCCAATAGAACACACATATTCTCTCATTCCAATAGAACACCCATATTCTCTCATTCCAATAGAACACACATATTCTCTCATTCCAATAGAACACACATATTCTCTCATTCCAATAGAACACACATATTATTTCATACCAATAGAACATACATATTCTTGCATATCAATAGAACATACATATTCTCTCATTCCAATAGAACACACATATTCTCTCATTCCAATAGAACATACATATTATTTCATACCAATAGAACATACATATTCTTGCATATCAACAGAACATACATATTCTCTCATTCCAATAGAACACACATATTCTCTCATTCCAATAGAACACCCATATTCTCTCATTCCAATAGAACACACATATTCTCTCATTCCAATAGAACACACATATTCTCTCATTCCAATAGAACACACATATTATTTCATACCAATAGAACATACATATTCTTGCATATCAATAGAACATACATATTCTCTCATACCAATAGAACATACATATTCTCTCATACCAATAGAACATACATATTATTTCATACCAATAGAACATACATATTCTTGCATACCAATAGAACATACATATTCTCTCATTCCAATAGAACACACATATTCTCTCATTCCAATAGAACACACATATTCTCTCATTCCAATAGAACACACATATTCTCTCATTCCAATAGAACACACATATTCTCTCATTCCAATAGAACACACATATTCTCTCATTCCAATAGAACACACATATTATTTCATACCAATAGAACACACATATTCTCTCATTCCAATAGAACACACATATTCTCTCATTCCAATAGAACACACATATTATTCCATACCAATATAGAACATACATATCCTCGCACACCAATAGATTATACATATATATATATACATATACAGTGTTGTAATGTTAGAGATATAGTGTTGTGTTGTGTAAGATACAGTGTTGTATTGCTAGAGATACAGTGTTGTATTGCTAGAGATACAGTGTTGTGTTGTGTTACTAGAGATATAGTGTTTGCTAAAATACAGTGGTGTTGTAGAGAACATAATTAGGGTTTTGTTGTTAAATAGGGGGTTGGTTGTTAAAAAAAGGGTGTTTTTGGGGTTTGAGATTGTTGATTGATAATTGGGTTGTGTTTTGAGATACAGTTTTTTGTTGTAAGAATACGTGTTGTGTGTAAGAGATGGGTTTTTGTAAAGATACGTGTTGTGTTGTTGGATACATGTTTTGGTGTTTGAGAACAGTGTGTGTTGTTGAGATACGTGTTGTGTGATAAGATACGGTGTTGTGTGTTAGAGTACGGTTTGTGTGTTTTAAAAACAGTGTTTGGTTGGTTTAAATCGGTGTTTTTTTTTAAGAGATACAGTGTTTTTGTTTTTAGAGAACTGTTGTGTTTTTAAGGGTACAGTGTTGGGTTGTTAAGATCTGTTTGTTTAGAGATACGGTGTTTTTGTTGTTTTGAGATACGGGGGTGTGTTGTTAGAGATACGGTGTTGTGTTGTAAGAGATAGGGTGTTGTGTTGTTAGAGATAGGGTGTTGTGTTGTTAGATATACAGTGTTGTGTTGTTAGAGATACAGTGTTGTGTTGTTAGAGATAGGGTGTTGTGTTGTTAGAGATACGGTGTTGTGTTGTTAGAGATACGGTGTTGTGTTGTTAGAGATACGGTGTTGTGTTGTTAGAGATACGGTGTTGTGTTGTTAGAGACAGGGTGGTGTGTTGTTATAGATACAGTGTTGTGTTGTTAGAGACAGGGTGGTGTGTTGTTATAGATACAGTGTTGTGTTGTTATAGATACAGTGTTGTGTTGTAAGAGATACGGTGTTGTGTTGATAGAGATACAGTGTTGTGTTGATAGAGATAGGGTGTTGTGTTGTTAGAGATACAGTGTTGTGTTGTTAGAGACAGGGTGTTGTGTTGTTAGAGATAGGGTGTTGTGTTGATAGAGATACGATGTTGTGTTGATAGAGATAGGGTGTTGTGTTGTTAGAGATAGGGTGTTGTGTTGTTAGAGATATGGTAATGTGTTGTTAGAGAGAGTGTTGTGTTGTTAGAGATAGGGTGTTGTGTTGTTAGAGATAGTGTTGTGTTGTTAGAGATAGAGTGTTGTGTTTTTAGAGATACGGTGGTGTGTTGTTAGAGATAGGGTGTTGTGTTGTTAGAGATAGGGTGTTGTGTTGTTAGAGATATGGTGTTGTGTTGTTAGAGATACGGTGTTGTGTTGTTAGAGAGATAGTGTTGTGTTGTAAGAGATAGTGTTGTGTTGTTAGAGATAGGGTGTTGTGTTGTTAGAGATACATATATGTAGGGTGTTGTGTTGTTAGAGATACGGTGTTGTGTTGTTAGAGATAGGTTGTTGTGTTGTTAGAGATACGGTGTTGTGTTGTTAGAGATAGGGTGCTGTGTTGTTTGAGAGACGGTGTTGTGTTGTTAGAGATATGGTGTTGTGTTGTTAGAGATAGTGTTGTGTTGTTAGAGATAGGGTGTTGTGTTGTTAGAGATACATATATGTAGGGTGTTGCGTTGTTTGAGATACGGTGTTGCGTTGTTTGAGAGACGGTGATGTGTTGTTAGAGATACAGTGTTGTATTGTTAGAGATACGGTGTTGTGTTGTTAAAGATACAGTGTTGTGTTGCTAGATATAAGATACAGTGTTGTGTTGTAAGATATATAGTGTTGTAATGTTAGAGATATAGTGTTGTGTTCTTAAAGATACAGTGTTGTGTTGTGTTGCTAGATATAAGATACAGTGTTGTGTTGTAAGAGATACATTATAGTTTTGTTTGAGATAAGGTGTTGTGTTGTTAGAGATAGGGTGTTGTGTTGTTTGAGATACGGTGATGTGTTGTTAGAGATACAGTGTTGTGTTGTTAGAGATAGGGTGTTGTGTTGTTAGAGATAGGGTGTTGTGTTGTTAGAGACAGGGTGGTGTGTTGATAGAGATAGGGTGTTGTGTTGATAGAGATACGGTGTTGCGTTGTTTGAGAGACGGTGTTGTGTTGTTAAAGATACAGTGTTGTGATGCCTGATATGCAATGTTCTGTTGTTATAGAAATACCTGCAACTGGGAAAGTTATTGATATATGTTGTGGGAATATCGTACAGTTCCTCATTGTTGTCACTAACACAGTGTTCATTGGATAAGCTCATCTCCTTATATGACGATAAGCAAGACACAGCGCCGTCTTTACCATAAACGAGATCAATGTGTACTCTTTCAGTACATATGTAGCCCTTTTGTTTTTAAACTCATTACCAACACTTACACCAGAGTACATCCAGGCTAGTTATCCTGTAAAAAAATGATACTGATGACATTCGGCACGGTAGAACACCTCAATAACACCTGTGAGTGTTAATTACATACCCAAGCACGACGAAGATAGGATGAAGGGCGACGTAGCTGTTTATCTAAACTAGCCTCCTTAATTCAAATACAAAATGTTACAAATGAAACTCACGTAGAAATATTTCCGTGGCATATAACATACAAAGAAAAGTAGTTTGTTTGCAATTTTAGATACATTATGGAAAGAAACTTAAGCGGTCGACACCGATGGAAAGTAACTATCTTCTAGATGTACTTTCGATGCAAGGTAAAGATCTATTCCGACATGAAACAGGCATTTATATTTGCTAAAAGGTTAATAACATCACTTTTGACCTACAAGAGCTCGACTAACTTCACAGAGAGAATGGTCCGTTAAAGCAAGTGATATCAATGGTCTTAAATATGAAAAGATAACGTGGCAATGGGTAATAAACAAAGAAAGAATACCGACATAACGGAACCATAATTCCAACTCGAAATTGATCGATCGACGGCAAAATTTAAATAAACTATAGATTTGCACGGAGATCATTGAAAAAGACAAGGACAATACGACCAGGTGTTCCAGGTGAGTAAACGTCTTCATCGTCGACGCCCGTCATACAAATCTTGGTCAAACCCAGGTAAAGTCACGTTAACAAAACGTGAATTATTGAAACGGGTGCTGGATCGATATGTAAATATAAAACTCTACTTCCGTGTGCTTATCTTAACGTCCAATGGTACTGGTAATTAACAAGAAGATGCAGTACATATGCGTTGTTAAAAGAATGTTCTGATTGATTAAACAGTGATAAAAACATGTGTTTTCTATACTGATGTGTTGCTTAAAATTGGGCAACCACGGGAAAAGCATAACATATTGTGAAATAGACTTGAGAAATACCTCGGTGATATTGGTATTCTAAGCATCATAATCATCCTTTTAAGCAATGTTTCATTTCTGGTTTGAGTATTAGTTAGCTAAGTTAAATCTTTATGCAAAGTTCTTCTTACTACTGTTCCTGGTACAAGTTCGGAATTCAGTCGTATAAGGTTACTGTTTAATGCAGAAGTAGACTCAATGGAATTAGGATTTTGAATTTTTTATTTATTTATTTTCTTTTTTGAAATCTCTTTTATATATCTTTAACATCAGCCCTTAAAACCGTTCTTTTATTACTACTTTGGTATTTTCCCAATCATTACACCACAAATCCTCATTCCAAAATTAAGGAATAAATTGGTTCCCCTGGGATGAGAGATTTCTTTGTCAAGAATGGCGAACGGATAAAGTACATTGTTGTGAACTATACGAGTGTATATTCTGCGAAACATTCGTCTAAGCCCATAGGAAATAAACCGAAGATGAAATGTAAGAATGATTGAATTTCTGATGAACAACATCTGTGCTGAACTTGGTGACCAGATTTTCAAACAGAGTATTCGCGTGTCCATGAGAATAAACTTTGTCCCTCTGTTGCTTGACTTGTGTTTGCTTTCATATGAAGCTGATTATATTGAAGGGCTTATCAAAACAGGTAACAGAGACCATGCAACGTACTTCAATATCACCTATAAAGATATTGACGAAGTGTTATCATAAGATGACAAAACCTTTATTGACCATGGCGTATGATCTACCCTGTAGAACTGGAAATCAAGGACTAGATAGTAAACAGCCGCCGCTTGCCTCCTCGATCTTACAACGTACAGGGACAGGTTACGACTAACTTGTGTGATAAGCGTAATTATGTCACTATCCCAATTGTTAGGTTTTCATCTCTAGAGTGTAACAGACTTCTTCCCCTGGATTCGACATTCAAGGTTTGTTCCTATTATCATGATTTCGGCCGTGACAGATGTCGACCTTCTGATAGAAAAAAAAACCAATACAATGTTTCAAGAGATTCAGCGGCGGGAATACAATGTGGCCGTTTATTGTCCACATAATAATCTCATTTGGAAATGTTTTATTTCCTTGTGCGACATCAGAAGTCAGACGTGCTTGATGCTTGTTAGAGTGCATTGTGGTTATTACCACCATAGATCTCATTTTGGAAATGTGGCTTAACCCGGATTTGACCTAGATTTGTATGGCGGGTGTCATCGATTTGACCTAGATTTGTATGAAGGGTGTCATTGATTTGACCTAGATTTGTATGGCGAATGTCATCGATTTGACCTAGATTTGTATGGAGGGTGTCATTGATTTGACCTAGATTTGTATGGTGGGTGTCATCGATTTGACCTAGATTTGTATGGTGGGTGTCGCTGTGACCTAGATTTGTATGGCGGTTGTCGTCGATGAAGCAGAAGAAACTTACTCCTCCGGAATATTTCAGCATGTCGGTGTTCTGTATTAGTTCTGTATCCCCTCTTTACAAATACAGTTCTTGTTGACCTTTCACCTTCCTTCTGCAGGAACCGCCCTACAATAACCTACATATACGACGGTTCGATATATACAATTCATAAATAACTTTGTCTTGATCTGTTCAGGGGCGATGCCATCATGCAATAGAATCCAAGGCCAACGTGTGACAGAGAATCTGAATGTGGCTGGCATTGCAATACTCGCATGAATGCCCAAAGAACACATTCAGGCACAAACGGGCACCAGTTAATACCAGCACAACAATTTTACAGAAAGATAAGACGCTAAAGACAATGTAAATCAACGTGATGAATCCAAGGCCATCGTGCCAATTTGCACGGTCTGGTATATATGATTAATAAATAATACATTCCGGCAAAAAATATCGAACGGCTCTAAACTCAATTCGTTGTAATATAAATGAGCGGTCACTGACGACTGCTACTCGCTCCGGTCACAGAGTTAATAGTTGATAGTACTACATGGACAGCCTTTCTATTCCATGTTTTGACACACTCACGACAATCAGTCTGGAGATTCTGTTTAAGAAACGCTGTAGAACAGCTCAAAATTGTCTGTGCGTGCGTTGTGCACATCATGTTGTGTTATGTCTTGTACATGATATGCATGATTTAACTATGAACGTTTGACTTTGTCTTAAAGAGTTCATTTGCAAATTCTGCAGCTAGCGGCAGTGACCTTGTCCTCGATTCCCGCTCTTTTTCTATAGGCTATCACTATATCAAATTAGGCAAGACATGTACAGAACTGATAACAAAACGTCCGTATTCACACTTTGTAAATAATATTGTTCATACAAATATACAGTTGATTTAATCTATGATGCTGATGATTGTGGGAATGAGAGATTAAATAGCGATAAAGGCAGAGACTGGAAGCGACCTAATGTACCCTGGGAGGGATATTGTTTCACGTAGGAGGTATTACGTGTGAGCTGTTCCTTTACATATTCGATAATGTGATCAGAATTCAACATTGATAGTGCGATGGGTTTGGAATGTATGCCTATTTTCGTCATTATCGCAGTTATATACTGTATACTTAAACATTATTCTATGGATAATGGCAAAATATGTTGATTGCTTTCAAATGGAATCTATCTAATACGTGTTGTTTAGAAACGTTATTTTCGAAGTGCAGCAAATATGAAATACCAACTGGCACGTGTATGATACACTGGATAGACGGGTCAGGTGACCGATAACTTCGGCATCCAAGGTTTTCTCTTGTAATCACTTCGAGGTACATTGAAACATGTTCGTACTTGTCAAACACGGTACACGCGTGTACCACTCCAGATACATGACGAAGGATAGCTACTTTCATTACTCGTAGGAGATCATTATGCTCTTTTATACGAAAAGTGTCCTGCTGATGTTGTTACTCAGTCGTGTGAAATTAGGGTTCTGTAGCTATGACAATACTGCATAAATATCCAATATCATCAAATATAATAACGGAATGCTAAAGGAGGCCATAGTTATAATATCTATGCCACCTAGTTGATATCGATAAATGACTCGTGTTTATAAGTAATTGGCAAACAATTTTGTAAGAAAATTTGAGAAAAGTTAACTTTTCGACGAACGTTTGGTTTGTATGGCAACGCACGTGTACGGGTATTAAACCGGGTCTTCTGTGTCCAGACACACCTGGAATCAGTCTACAAGGGTTAGCCACACGCTTAACTATGTCTGGTTAACTTACACGCCTTTTGGTGTGTAATGTAAAACTAAATAATTAAGAGAGCTTTTCGAGAATGTGTCTTGTTTTCTTTTGTTTTTAAACAGTTACGATAATATTATTGTATTAGTGTCTATCTATGTCATGCACGTTTTTTTATGTGAAAAATCTCAAATTAGATAGTGTACTGTATATGGTTTAACATAAATATATTTACATTCTGTGTTGCATTTTCCTATATGTCGTTAGTAAACCAAATTGTATTCATGAGACTGTATACTACAATTTACAGTGATTCGGTCAGTGGAGGAATACAGTTCCAGGTGTTGTAGGTTTAACAATGGCCGCCAGTTACTTTCGGCCTAGAGAGCTTTCGGATGCTAGCATGTATTAACAGAAGCCACAACAAAAAATAAAGCAATGTCACGGGGAGAGTATACTTTTATAATACTAAAAATGTAGTCAACACGAAATTACTATAAGCGCCATTCTTGATCTATACGAAATTATCAAATTGTCAATGTTGTCACATTCACAGGGGCTCGTTTCCAAATTTTCAGAAATGAAAGACACGACAACATTAAAAGTCAAGTACTTATAAACAAAAAATCTTGTAAAAAATATCGGGAGTATCGACATAGTTTCCGGTTGTGTATGTATATGCCTACTGGATTTTAGTTTTGTGATTATTCACTGATAACAAAGGCCTACCTTACAAAATCGAGCCCCTGTGTAGTTGAAAATCGTCTGCTAAGTTAGCGACACTGATGTGACCGGTTAGACTGGAATCTGTTTCGAACGAAATATCCTTGGAATCGTTTTCACCTACTATCAAGACAACTTTCATTAAGAATTAAGAGCTGTTATTCTTCTAAAAATAACGTAAATCCAGTCAATACCAGAAACATCAGTGTTTCCGAGGAATCGAGTCTGTCCTGTGCAATGCCCGTTCAACGCCGCATCACTTCTAAATGTTAATCGTACATCATTGCGCATAAAAACGGTTTCGATTTTAAACAATCAGAAATTATGTAATTATGAACAATTTGACGATACCTACACACGTATATGAAATATAAAATAAAGCCAAATTTGTGCAAAAACCACTTTATGTGTTTGCTATTAATAACGTCATGAGGGACTATATCATTTCTTCTGGAAATTTCGCTGTTCCGGTATTTGAACTTGATGACGTCAGTGATAGGGTAAGCGGCAAATTTAAACGCGTCATAACCTACAGTAAATAAGAAATCTTTATGAATGTAAATATAAGCATTGAACTGTTACCAAATGGTAGTATACAGTCGATATGAATACAATTTGGATGACAGATAAATATTTCATGTCGCCCTAACGGGCGACATTATATTTATCTGTCACCCAAATTGTATTCATATCGACTGTATACTACCATTTGGTAACAGTTCAATGCTTTAATGAATAGCCGTTTTACCATGAAACTTTTCATTACAACATCATTTTAATCATTTGAACAAAAACAAGTCTGTAATGTAATATTGAATCGGCAACAAGATAAAAAAAAATGTATTTCATGCTGTTTACCTGATTTTTAATCTAAACCACACCCAACTAGTGATACTTTAACTATATATCAAAATAATTCGCAAAAAACTGATATCAAAAATAAAATAGACTAGAAGTTATTGGAAAATGTTGAGACAACCAATATCTTCAAACAAAGATGTTTTCGCATCGCAGACAAATATTAATTAATTCTGCGTCGCAACAGACTCGGACGCCTAATATATCTGACATCTTCCTTGTGGATTTTATCACTAAATCACTGCATTGTCCTCCTAGCGTGTCACACAGTTTACTAAGAAAACATACAATAGATTGTTAAAACAATGCAATGTATTAGTTTAACTATTATATGAAAGTAATCTAGAGATCTGATGCCTTTTGGTACAAAAATACACCGCTGTTAGAGATACACGTTATACATCACCACATTATCTGTATAAAGATCAATTCAATCTTGATGATGCGATAATTAAAGAAAACTCTTTGACAGGTTCAACCACATCAAATTAATTGTAATAGTAAAAAAAGATAGCAATAGCTTGCTATCATTTGATTTATAGCATTATCTTCAGGTGGCCTATGTGATCAACAGTATATGCCGGTTCTGTGTTCTGAATGATAAATATAGCCCGGTATTGTGGTCTGAACGATTTCTAGGCTGTTCCTGTGATCTGTATGATTTCTAGTCGGGTCCTTTTGTCTGTATGATTTATAGACTGGTCCGGAGATCTGTATGATTTATAGACTGGTCCGGAGATCTGTATGATTTATAGACTGCATGGTCCGGATATCTGTATGAATTAAAGGCCGGTCATGTGGCCTGTATGATTTATAGACTGGTAATTCTGACTATATGATCAAGGGGAAGGTCCTATATTATATTTCTGTTTTGATCTTGTACTTGTATGATTGTCTATGTGGTTGTTATTTTCGCTCAGTCTTTTTTAGCATGTACTTATGTTTTATAGACTGTCCCTGGTCTCCAGATTGTATATGTTTTTGGAATCGGTTCCAATATGTGTAAGACTCTAATTTGTACTTGATGTAAATCAAACTGTATCTGATGATGAAAGATTAATGCACTAAAATATTGGCAATATACTTAGCGGTAACATAGAAATAGTATGATATTGATTTTGGATGTATCAGACGTACTGGGGAAAATCGGACAGGTCATCATTGCTACATCACTAATCAATACCTCACCGATTGTGACGTCATAAGAATTTTACGTACATTTGAACTTTGTTTAGGTTTAAAGCAAATATTACATTTTTTATAGGAAGTGGTTTTAAATGAGGTCAATCAAATCCTCCCCCTTGGATGATATATCGGAGTAAAGCTGATCTTTTCCTTGTTTTACCCTTTTAAAGCACATTGCGTTGTACCAATACCTGTTATAGCGTACATTTCGTCAGTATCAATGTTTACATCCGGGCGTACTGTGTGAACGAGTACATGTAGCTATAACGCCATTATCATGTATTGAAAACTTGAATTATATATAATGCATCGTGTGACGGGTAGACACATAGGCCGGTGACAGACATGGTCAAAACAGGACATTCGACTTGAGATCAACTTAAATTACGAATAATGAATATAAATAGCAGTTTCAAACAACATTCAAAGAAAACTCCATGAGATAAATCAGCGGATTAACGCTGTATTGGTATAACTTCTTAACATTCCAAATGATGGTCTGATTTCGCCCTTGACTATTGATCAAGGCTTTAATCCTCAAGAACGTTCCATTTTGTCGGACATAGGATGTACATTGTAATGATGTCATAATGGACGGGAAAATGGTTAAGAGGAGTGGCAAGAATATCTGATCATCCGAATAAATAATGTGTGTGCATTTCAAATTTTAATATTGTCGATCAGATTGAATTCGTGACTTAATCGTGTGTTCTACCAAACTCCCCTATTCATACTTATTGCATTGATTTGCCTATAGATGACGCTACTTCAAAGCATATATTTCCTTTGATCATAAAATCCTCTTTCTGAATATAAAAAATACATAAACTGCATATACGTTCAATACGAAGCGAAATGGTTGTTTTTTGTCTTTTTTTCCCCATGTAAGAGCTTTTCAATACGCTTTTGCAATGCGTATTCACATATACGGATACATTTGAAAATTGCAAAGGCTTTTGTAAAAAAAGTATTCTCACAGAGATTTTCTCACACCCTGCCGTATATATTTCTGCTGCTTGTTTATACCGCTCAGTCGTGTCCCAACAAAAGCCATTTGTGTCAGAGAGGAAATATCTACCGTGTGAATAAATATAATGCACTTTAGTTCGATTTAGATATATGCAAATTTTAAAATTCAGGTAGGCACACTGAAAGGTTTCAAATCATGCGTCAATATTTGCATTTTAATTGAATTTGATCAAATATGTAAATGCTGGGTTATATACTATCTTGTACAGAATATGTTATGTTGCCTGTAATGTTGATGTTAACACACTGATTAGCGATAAGAACGAACTATGACGATCCCTGATAGAATACCAAACTTAGTCCACGTTGTCTACAGATTATATCTAGTGTGAGTGTGTGTGTGTTAGTTTTTTTGTGTGTCTATTTTTGACAATGAAGTGTATTATTAGTGAATGAATGATAAAGGCGTTGTAGCAAGAACGTCTTGTTTGCATGCAATCATGCCATTAAAAGATCGTACAAAACGAGGATATAATGGTATATCCTTTTATCACATTGACCCATGTCCTTTGATCGCTGTCGTTTTAACCACTATCCCCTTGATCCCTGATCATTTGAGCCCTGTCCCTTTGATTAATGCCCTTTTGAATCATGTCCCTTTGACCACTGTTCCTTGGACCCTGTCCCTTTGACCCCTGCATTTGATCCACGTCTCTTTGTTCCATGGCTCTCTGATCCCTGACCCTTTGTGCCTTGTCTCCTTGATCCCTGTCCCTCTGATCCCTGTCCCATTAACCCCTGTCCCTTTGAGCACTGTCCCTTTGATTCCTGTCCATTTGTCCCCTGTCCCTTTGACCCCTGTCCAGTTGACCCCTGCCCCATTAACCCGTCCATTTGACCCCTATCTCTTCGAGCCCTGTCTCTTTTAGCCTTGTCCCATTGATACGTGTCCCTTTGATCCCTGCACCATTGATACCTGTCCCTTTGACGTCAGAACCTTTGACCTCTGTCTATTTGACCCCTGTCGTGTACTCTACCTACCTTTTCACCACACATCACCCTTTTGGTGTTGATGGATCATTAAGATGTTGTCTATTAATCTATTATTCTTTTGATGTTGGAGAGTTAACTGTACTCTGACACCACGTCTAGTCAGGCTATACCGGCAATACACAGTGAAAAGGGACGTATGAAACGACCTCACGGAATGCTCTTCAATAGGAAACTTTATGTTAAAATGAAAACCGGTCATTAATACGAAACGGTGGTTAAAATGTCTTCACCGGAAATAAAGGTGTAAGTCGTGAATATGATTTACTCTAACACCAAGGCCAAACGAATTTACGAAACAGAAATCTAGCGAGCCATACATTTACATACATGTATATTCTATAACTGGATCACCCAGCAACTTATTAGATTAACTCATTGACGCTGTATGTGTCGGCTCATGGTTGTTGTGTTAGGGTGCTTAGGAGGTGATGGGTGTATCACCGCCTACGACAAATAAGCTCTGTTACTGCTTACCTCAAGCAAGTAGATTTAAAGAAAAAAAAAACAAAAAAACACGAACATATTACGATTAAATAATGCCTTCGTTTCATTTTCTGTTTTAGTAAAAATTGGTTTGCAACTGACCTAAGTCAATGATCAGAAATATTTCATCACTTCCTACATAGAGTGACTATTTGTGCATTTCCAAAACAGAGTTCATTAACATTAGCATTGTTAACGCATTGTTGCAGACACAGCACATGTCTAAGATGGAGCACTAGATCATTAAATTGGGACACTCAAGTTTGTTTTAGTGATTTTTTGA
The DNA here is from genome assembly GCF_902652985.1 of Pecten maximus. Taxonomy (NCBI): domain Eukaryota; kingdom Metazoa; phylum Mollusca; class Bivalvia; order Pectinida; family Pectinidae; genus Pecten; species Pecten maximus. Next base: position 5,775,793 of record NC_047016.1, read on the forward strand.
AAATCTGTAGTTGAGCGTTTTGGATGGGTTCTTCTTTAACAGTGGAACCAGGCTAACATCGCAATCCGAACTGTCCAAATGTAATTGTGGTTACACTGTTATTGGAACTAGGCTAACATCTAGAACTGTCCTGTCAGTTTGGTTACACTGTTATTGGAACTAGGCTAACATCTAGAACTGTCCTCCTGTCAGTTTGGTTACGATGTTGTTTGAACCAGACTAACATCGGGCACTATCCACATGTCAGTTTGTTTGAGAACCTTAGAATGTTTTCACGCCGACAGAACACTGACTATAGTCGGTGGGACGAAATCTAGCAACAGACGTAGGCAGTAGACCAGAACCTAATAACCCCCACGACAGGATGATCGTGAGAGGCGATGGGTCCCCATGTACAAGATTTGTGTCGTGCCTTCTGTTTAGGTTAGGACCGATACTGATCATCTATTGTCCCCGGTGTTATATTTGCTATCTAGTCTTTGCTTTCCTATACTGGTCTTTCTGTTTATGACTCATTCGATTATTGTCTCCGTTATACATGTCCTAATATGACCTTTACTCTGAAGGCCTACGTGGCACACGTCCTAATCTGACCTTTACTGTTAAGGAATCAGTGACACATTCTCAACATGGCCCGATTGTTGTTTTCTCGATGACACCTTCCCTATATGACCCTGACTACCTGTTTCTCTGTGACAGTCTCTCAATATGACCCTGACTGTACGTATTTCCGCGACAGTCTCTTCAATATGACTATAACTCTGACTTTATTCGTGACAGTCTTCCCCATGTGACCCTAACTGCCTATGTCTCCATGACATCCGTCCCTATATAACCCTGATTGCCTGTGTCTCCATGACATCCGTCCCCATATGACTCTTATTTTTGTGGAATTACACGATAAACGATAAATCTTCCACAAAATTAATTAATGCAGATAAATAAATGGTCATGATACAGTACAGGTCATATTTTAAAACAAAACCATACGATTGTTGGGTACATAAAACAGCATTCAGACATTTCTAAGGACGATCCTGTCATGTAAACACCAAGATTGTCAATGCTAGCGGTTAATTACACATGTGACGCTATGTACTTGCCCATACATCTCGCCTTAGTCTCTGTGACACTCCCAGTCGATAGATAGAGCTATTTTACATATCAAAGTAAGGTATACACGTCTTTGGAGGAATTATCCAATCCTTCCGTTAGAACCAATAAAGACAAACGTTGTACAGTCATGTTTTAATCCGTTTTTCTTGCTCCAGGCTAAAGTGGCACTATATGCAGTTTTTCCAGTTGTCCTTGACCGGATGAATATGATTCAATTACATTAACAACTAATTGTTACCGCACGCTCAATAAGTAATAGTTTTATGTCCCGGACGCTATCAGTACACACGGTGAATTAGTCCTGGTTGTTGACCTACACGATTCCTTATTTGCAGGGATGAAATGTGTACCATGTCTGAAGATGAATATGAAAGGAAAAGATTGATATAGCATTTAATTAAAAAATAAACATGTAGTATCGATAAACCACAGATACATGATCACGTGACATCCAGTGGATCGTCGAGCCAACGTACACAATTCAAGACATCGATCAATGTCTTTCCGCATACATTTTACTCGTATACATATATGTTTCCGTTACAAATATTCCCGAGGGTTCCAATCACACAGGATACCATGTCGCGTTTCCATAACCACAGTACATGCCGGCAGAGCTCCATCATGTTGGTTGATACTTTGCCTCGTGGGAAGGTTCATCTGACGACTGGCCGACAGTTTTCATATTACTGATTACCAAAGATTAAAACAACCGTATTCCGTGAGTCATTTTTCGTGAAAATTCCACGTAGTTTTAAAATGGCGTCACCGTAATTGAAGACAGACTATTTCTCTTTATTGCTAAAAAGTGAATTTGTAACCGAAGAGAAATTTCCCCGAGGAACAACCGTTTGGGTGTCTGCCTTATCTCTCTTTAAAATAAAGTTCAGATTCCTTTATTATGGACTGCCATTCGTTGTACTGCATTAAAAGCGGTGTTATCGGAAGTGTTTGCGTCTCTTATCAGGCGTTGATCAGTGTAAGGTCAGCGTGGAGATAGCTACACAATTGTGTCCTCTGTCTGTATATGATTGCAGACGGATCACCATAGAGTTTGTAGATACGATTCCACCATTCAGATTGATATTGCGCCTATGATGACGTCGACTGTGTTTATAGGGCAACCGCAGCAAAAGACTGGAACAGGATCAGCTTCTTGTTCTGGTTCTGGAATCGAAGTATTTTTATTGCTTTGGTTTTTTAAGTGTTGTCCTTTGAGACAGAAGAAAAGAGGAACAGAAATATAGCATAGATATAAAAGGTTATATAAAGATTCCAAATATAGCAAAGGGAGCAGAAGTGCAATTCTTGCCTGGTAAATATCTCTTAAACAAAAAACACAAAGAGAAATTCTCCAACACAGAATAGGCATTGGTCTTATATTCCCGAATGCAGTGTTTCCCATAGATAGATAATTTCGGGGATACCATCCTGGACCCTGCAGTGGCCCCACAATCGATCGTGCAGTGAGATAAAAAAGGGTTGTATTCTTTCCCTACTCATTTTCAGTCCTTCACAATCTGATTTACTGTTTTAGTCGTGTAATGTAATAAGGAATCACAATAGTAGGTACAAATGTAAATGACGTTTATCTGTTTAACTAACAGCGAGCAACATATTTATATCGGGTGATGCATTAGATCTATTGTCGAGGAGAAAAGAAGGTTTACAAACGTGGAAATAAAACGCCAATAAATCAAATTTGTATTAATACAAACTGGTGATCATGGTGCTTACTTCCTGACCAGGGTTGTGGTACGGAAATAGGTGCAATTAGTTTAGATTTTGAGCATGGTTAAACAGTGTAAGTTAGGGTGTATCAAAAGCAGTTTTGTATTTCATGACATTATCTTCGTATATCGTATTCATTTTACTGGCGTGGACATTTGTGTTTTGCATGTGTTTCTAACATAACGTTAGATCTAAATAAAATATGCACAGAACTATTAACGGTTACAGATGTATTGATTTTAAAACAAGTGATATACTCCGACGTCCGACGAGAATTGAGATGTGTTTCTGTATCTATTGATAATAACTTCAAAGGTGAGCAACACATGCCTGTTGTACCCCGGCACTAGATAACGTGGTCCAAAGAGACAAAAACACACTTGGAACTAACTTGTATTTATTCTGAAGCAGTCATTGATCTCATTGATTAGTCAGATACCACACGTACGTTCTACGTAGAGTAGATATTGTGTTTTGGCGGGTAATTTATGTCAGTGCGGTAAGACTTGTACATTCTGTTGACATCAATGTACATTTCTCTATAACAATATGGCTATGTAAAATAATATACTATTATTGGTATTCATGTGACCGTTTGATTAACTGTTTCATTCATGATGCTCTAGTAGTCGGAGATTAATAATTTGGAACCATCAACTATTCCGAATTCCTGTTATCATAACATTGTCTGTCCGAAATCGTAGCCATGATAGACGAAAACTGCATTAACAACCATTTGGTATTGTTTAAACAAATGTATCGCACAGAAACGCAATTAATTTTCGATAGTTATAATTTTACATGATTCTTTGATGATGTGTTCATGATGTAGGTTTCTCGATATTTTTATCATTACTAAATACATTTTGATATTTTTTGTTGTCCTATCACATATAGGGTTTGCGTGATCCGTATCAATAGCGTGTGTGCCCCATCAAGGTGTTTATTGTACCCTCTGAGAAAAATTATTCTATTGCTGAATAAGGTCATGTGTGAGTTGACCCCGTTATATGGATGGGACGTTGACGCGTTTCCTACAAAAACATATTGTACATTGTAGCGTAAACAAGAATGCAAATAAAGTGTCAAGTAAAACAGGATACAGACTTCAAGTCGACACATACTAAAGTACTGGGAATCAGGGTGAAAACAACTTACGCACAAATGGTGTTAGTTAGCATTGTAATACTATATATTGACATTGCGTTGTAATACTATATATATTGACATTGCGTTGTTGCAGTATCATTTCCTATTTTATACGAATCGGTATTGCTTTCGTTTTAATGCTTTTTACGCTTTATGCAATATCTCTAGAGGCGTTATTACAATACATACTCGCATATCTTTCAAGGTTAAGAACATAAAGACGAATTGTTAAAAAATCAAACGACACCCGTGATAGACACTTTAGGTAGCTTTCCCGTCACACAATGTATTCTTAGCGAGCTCTCATCATGTCTATGGCATGAAACCCCAATGATGGTTCTTATTTTACAGTATTGATTCCAGATTTGACCTTTCTAACCCTATTTACTATCACACATGGTGCTAAATGACCCCCAACTTTGGTGTAATCCAGTCCCTGTCTATCTCGGTGTCCGTGATTAATCTTCACAAGTAACGCCTGGTCCGTGCGTCTCAGTTCGCTAATGACTCTTATTAAGACTCCGAATAAAGGTTACAGAATCGAGGATCAATCAGGGTGTCATTCCCCGTACTGTTGCTTCAGCCGACTCCCGTTAGATATAATTAGGTACTCCAGCTCCTACCATCCGTTATTTAGACCTCAACAAACTCCGCATTCGTTCACCGGAATCCGATCCGTCGATTAATCACTGCGACTCTGAAATAGATTGACGGTCATTGGTCCAAAAGAAGCCAGTTATTATTATATTAGGTTCGGAGCAAATTGACCGCGTGACATCACTTCCTCACAATATGAAGAAAGGATGACTTCCTTTCTCCTCAAAATCATTGATCAATAAATACGCGATTTATTGAATCGGGGAACTAGCACAGACTAGGTCATCTGAAGAACTCATCCACTGAAACGACGAAGTAGTGGACGTTAATTCAATTAATAATAATAATAATTATCTAAAGAAAATATGTATATAAATTTCCATGTCTGCTATTTAACTTAGATTTGTTTATACTCTTTAGTTGCCATATACTTTAAATATAACTAAAATTAGATTACAAAAGTGTTGTTAACGTGTGTGCCTTGTACAATCTTTTGAAAAATAGTGATTTCGTAGAATCCACTATCGTCGGAATCCCCCATGTACCTGTACAAGCAGCCGAAATGGAAAAAGGACGTTGTATGTACAATAGGTTAAATACAAATAACATGAATAAGTTATAGTTATAAACCGTATTTAAATAGTAGATAGCAACATATATTAGTACAAAAAATGAACACATAAACGCCACATTCACGTATTATTTACCTTTATTACAAAGGAAATACAAAGCTCTGTGAGATTCGAACTTGTTGCAACTACACCTGTTCTCAGATTCGTCAATGGAAACAGTCCCGGGTATCATTTAAACTGTTGCATATACACATAATAAATATGCAGATTTTCTATTCGTGAATATCGCCTCCTCTGCCAATGAAAAGTCAAAACGACAGCTTACTGGTAGAATTATAACTTTAGGTCTTATACGCTGTCATTTTTAGGACACAGTTATATTCTTCTTCTTCTTCTTCTTCTTCTTCTTCTTCTTCTTTTTCTTCTTCTTCTTCTTCTTCTTCTTCTTCTTCTTTTGGTCTTTATTAGATATGCTTTACTTGTGTCAAGCAGTGTATAGAATGTCGGCGCTGTAGCATCTTTAACTGACGTCAACGACTGCCCAGAATATCACTTGATATCCAAATATCGCGTATCGTCTGGTAGGGCTAGATTTATAATTACTGGGGCACGTTTTGCGTAATTGAGAAGTGTGATAGTGTCGGGGACGTTTATGTTGGTCCCTTTGAAATACTTAAGGTACATTATGTGTGTAGGAATAGTTGATTTCCCGTGCTCTGGAATGGTGAAACAAATTATGTATTTACTGACAAATTTACCTCAATTAGTAGTAAGAAAAGTGTGTTGTTGGGAGGCCATAGAGTACATACACTGATGCTTGGATACGATCGTATATATAGAAAAAGAATGGGTAATAACACTTCTTCACTTTGTACATGTACCTATATTAGCAATGCTACTTTCACTTTACTGATAAAACATCTTAATGATGTTATACCTACAGATGATTATGATGTAATATCTGTATTGTCATTGCATGTATAAGGACCGACGGATAACAGGATAAGATGTATTGAAGTTTATTGTCAGTTGTCCAAAACAAAGTAATAACAATGGTGATATACCTTGGTTAATACCTACTGATGCGATAGAACTGTATATATAAATACTATGTCCCATTTTTTAAATGCTAACAGCTTCTAAACGACTCCATATGCTCATTATATAGGGGTAGACTGGTAGATTCGAGATCCCTGGTTTCGTTCAAACTGTTACATTTGCACCCATGTAGATATACGCGTTTAATTGGCAGAATAAGATCACTTTAATCCATTTGAAACTGAATTCCTATAAAACTGACTTTGACAAATTTAGATTAGAATCCGTTTACGCCATAACATAGAATGTTTGACTAGTAATATAATATGTGTCACAAATACTTGTTAATTTCGGTTAATCTGATAAAGGTTAGGAACCTATATCATATATCCGCCAGGTTAACCAATATTACATTACTGATTTTTATAAAGTTTATGTATTTTTATAAGGTATGTGTAGTTTAAAATGTATATGTAGTTTTATAAAGTATTTTTATTTTTAAAGTATATATATTTTCATAAAGTATATGTATTTTTTGCATGCTTCTTTCAATGTAAATTATATATTAACATGCTCTTCATTCTGGAGTAAATATAGGTAATACTGAGTTTTGTGTGACGTGTTGTTTTAAAATTATCCATATTCAAAGTTTTACATTCCCATTATGATTTTCCTAACTTCCTTCTTGATTTCCACACTTCTGCCCCCCCCCCCCCTCCCCCTTACCCTTCTCTGTGTTACATCAATATACTTTAAAAGTATTACGATTTAAGATTTGTCTATTTTGTGTTTTGTGTATAGGTACCGATCATCGCTATCTCTCCTAGATACCAAACATGTCTAATCGATACGTTCGATTGATGACCTCACTGTTCTGATCGATGAAACATAATTATTTGAATGCTTTTTACACATCTTTTCTAGATTCTCACCGATAAGGACGTTTTTATAGATCGGTACATTGACACCAAAGTCAGACAAGATAGGCCAGGTTCGGTTAAGGACTGAGGTGTTGATAAATCATCACACCTTCGCTTCCTCACACAGAGGAGATAAGTCACGACGTCCATCGATTAATAAAAGCCCGTTATGTAACGATAGAACACCTGTCAAAGCTTAGTGATTTCTGAAGTAAGATACGTTTATAGCATACGACATCCGACTCTAATTATAACTCCTGTCATGACAATATATATATATGTTTGTGAATAGCAGCGAGAGAGGTTTTCCATGTCAAATGAATACACAATTGTGATATATTTCCTTAGAGAACCTAATACAGAAATGAAAACGTGTTCGCGTCATTCCTACTATCGCGATTACTTGTGACATTGCAGTAAAACAAGAATGACACTCATTACTGGCTGGCGGTTGACATTTATATAGAGTCGCTTGCATACAAAACATTTCACTTGTTTATCTGCAAGATCAAACACTTCAAAAATGACAATTTTGTTGACAATATTTCTTAAGATAAGGATATCTCAAAACGTCGGGAGAACACATAAGAAATATTTCGTTAATGATTTAAGTCGAAAAAATTAATCAGTGGTTAACTACAAATTTACCCACGACATCAATTATACATGTAATGCATCCTCCGAACTCAACAGGTACACAACAACCCTCCCCTTACTTTGAGCATTGCGTAGAAAAGAGCCACACCACAGCCATATACAAAAAGGACCCAAAAAGCGATCCTGGAAACTACCGACCTGTTAGTCTTACTGGTATTGTTGTTAAGACAGTGGGAAAACTTGTACGTGAGAGTATAGTGCAATATATGCAACTAAACAATTTATTCAGTTAAAATCAGTTTGGATTTCTTCCTGGAAAGTCCAAAGCACATCTAATGCTTACTTTCCTAGATGAGTGGACGCGAATGCTGGAAGCTGGAGGAGAAATTGATGTTGTTTATAAGGATGTTATGAAGGCTTTCGATAAGGTACCCCTTCTCCTTCGTGGGACCAGAGGAGATTTGATACACGGTTTTTGAAATAGTGAACACAATATTCAATGATCGAGTTATATCTTACATATCTGTTAATAATAAGGAAAGAACTCGAGGTCGTAAAGTTAAGCTATAGAAACCACAGCAATACAGCAATACAGATCTAAAAACAACTTTTAGGGTGGTAGATGCCTGGAACAAGCTACAAGATTCCGTCGTTAATGTGGATTCTACCAGAAATTTTGAGATAATGCTCGATAATCACATTAAGGACAATATCTATAATGATCACTGAACAAAAACAATTTCAATGAGTACATATTATATGTACAATTACGCCAGTGGCAATAAGTGTATTATGTATGTATTGAGATGTGGACTTAGAGGCTTTTAGCCTGCGTCCATTTTTCTCCAATTAAATAGATTAAAGATTAATTTAAATAAAAACAATTGAAATGAGGATTTTGTTTTCTTTTATTGTCACGGAAAACATTAGCAGGGCGTAATTGTCTGTCAATGGCTTTTGCAAATGGATGTGTTGTGTATGGATAAACATAACGTCAAACTAATTTTGAACGAAGATCGCACAGGGTAAATGTTTGTATGTGACCTTTTGAACGCCGCTTTTGTTAAAAGGAAACTATTGTTAATATAAGTAATATCCTTTCATTTTTTTTTAGTTTCCAAGATCATAAATCCAAAAAATAGCCAGTGAATTGTTCGCATTGACTGAGAATTTACTTCCTATTCCATTTTAATTTAATCTTTTAAACTAGATTAAAAGTTTAAGTACCTGATATAGACAGTGATTTGTCGGAGACTAAGAGGGAAAACCGGAGTATATATAAATGTTTTTTTTTTGGTAAGGTCAATAAAGTCTAGATCTTGACATGCAGCATGTGATGGGAACTGAATATTATAATATTAATAAGATATTAAAATTTCGGGTACGTATCTCGAAATTTCGGGTTAGTAAGTCTAAATTTCGGGTTAGTAAGTCTAAATTTCGGGTTAGTAAGTCTAAATGTCGGGTTAGTAAGTCTAAATGTCGGGTTAGTAAGTCTAAATTTCGGGTTATTAAGTCTAAATTTCGGGTTAGTAAGTCTAAATTTCGGGTTAGTAAGTCTAAATTTCGATTAAGTAAGTAAGTAAGCTGTATATGGAGCAAGATATGAAATGTGTGAGGTAGAAATTAAAGGGTATAGGTAGAAGCTTGCGTGGCAGAATGCACATATAAGATGTAAGTTTGTGATCAAACTGTATATGAACTTTATCGCATTCTTATGTCAAAAGAAAGTCTGGATGTACCTAACGATCCAGAACAAGACTTCACGTCGAACAAAAGATTACGACATCTTATAAAACAAAACCTTTGGCCGACGGAAGGTATATAAATTATTTCGAGTGTTTGACACGTCAGTGTATCTCAGCAATCGCATAGGCAGTCTGACTGGCGTAATATACTTACATTACAGTGGTGTTACATGTGTGATATCTAACATTTGGGTTGTCTGATTTTACTAACTGTGCTGTAGCCACCTCCCACAAGAACTATATATATAACGATATTGTAACATACAAAGCGACTTCTTGCTAACATTAAATTCATTTAATTAAAAAGAGGAAAATACATTATAATATTAAAGGGCTATAAAGCTTGTCCAAATGGATGACATTGACCTTCAATCAAGGTCACAGGGGTCAAATATGTTGAAATCTTTAAACAACTTCTTCTTGATAACCAAAAGGGCCATCGACATGTTATTGGGTTTGTAGCATTCATGGGTAAATGACTATAATGATTGTTCAAATGAATGACCTTAACATTAATTCAAGGTTACAGAGGTCTAATTTCCGAAAATATATCAAAATTCAGGTGACCGTTAAGGCCCATGGGCCGCTTGTTGCAAATGATATATGATTATGTCAATAACAACATTTTCGAAGGAAACATACAAAGCTACAGATATGTCCAATCGTTCCTATTTCACTGAAAGTGTTTCATAAGTCTCTAGGTGTTTAATAAATCTTGACAACTGACAAAAAAAACGACAGGAAAAACTTGAGAAGATTCCAGATTCATTGAAATCGTTTGATGGATTATACAGACAGACGGACATACTAAAACGTTATTCCGCTACACCCCTTAGCTGCATGGTACAATTAAAACTGAGAATATATGTAAATATCCCATTAACATCACATCCCATCACCATCATGGGTACAATTAAAACTGAGAATATATGTAAATATCCCATTAACATCACATCCCATCACATTGACTCTATGATTCAAAATCATTAGCAATTATCTAATATGTTTGTTTAAAGCAGCTGCTTCCATCATAGATGCACATATAGATAGACGGTCACAGATGAAAAAAACATTCGAGATAGAAATAAACTGGTGGCAAGACAGTCACTCCTGGCCTCTTGTTATTTAGACTTTTTATTGTGATTTTCTTCGTCTAGCTTCAATGACACATACAGATGTTTAACTGAATATATATATAATGACGTAAAGGAAATCAGCAATAAGCCGTAGTAGAGTAGCCATATCAGAAGATATGATATTTAATTATCTTTTCTTAATTCTTTGATTATATGTCATTCTTCTCTAATGCTAAAACATGCAAAACCACCAATCTATATTTGCCTATGTTTCATATGGTGTCTTCAGTGAAAGGAGAGGAAGGAAGACGTGTTAATTATTCAATGATTTACTACAATTTAAAATGTATCTTCACGATAAATAACCTATCTATTAACGAGAGACACCGGTACAAATGAGCAGCCCTGATGATATCGGCTACTCCAGCTAGAGTGTGCTATACGTATATAGATAACATGGATCTGCAATTGTGTCGATTTTCTCTATTCCCAGCAGTTAGCATCACAAAGTACTTTCGTTAATGTTGCAATAATGTGTCTGTAGCCCTTATACATGTAGCTGTGCCAAACCATGTAAAGACTACTCTCATTCATCAATTCCCTAGATAGCTTTTGGACACACTTTGTACCATTTCAGGTTGGCGTAAAGCACATGCATTCTGCTATCCCCAGTAGTTTACAAACTTGTAATGACCTACTCAAAATTCCTGGGCCGAGACATATTTAAAGCTATTTGTATTCATCTCTAGCTCGCTTTTACTAATATACACAATCGATATCGGGTCATCTTTACTTTTTTCTTCTTCTTTTTAAGTTTTTTTTAGATCGATAAGTAGAAGTTGTCGAAATGGCAAAAATGAATGATATACATGTAGATAATAGAAAAAAAAACCATAAAGGCTTTTCAGTACTCAATATGTCTCGGATACCAACACTTTAAACCCGCCATTACACTACGGTAGACAGTGTCTTCATACATTAGATCATCAATATGTCTTTGACGTAAACTTACCATCTCAAAACTAAACAGAACGCCTTGTGAACAGTACCTTACGAATTTGGTTATGTGCAGTGAATGCCGTCTAATACATACAGTTGCATTATAAAGTGTCTCTACTTCCAGAACTCGTAATTGATGTAAATAACTTCCGTTATACCAATATATTCGTTAGTTGTAAAGCATATGCTTCGTTCATTGGCCTCTATTTAACGCCTGTGTGGGTGATAAGAGGAACACCAAATCAGTCATGTCACCGTGTTAACAATCTCTGAGATCAGTTCAAGTAGAAATGGTCACATGGTCGTATGCTTGTTTTGTTCCTATACGCGCGGGATGGCCGAGTGGTTAAGGTGTCTCGACACTTTATCACTAGCCCTCCACCTCTGGGTTGCGAGTTCGAAACCTACGCGGGGCAGTTGTCAGGTACTGACCGTAGGCCGGTGGTTTTTCTCCGGGTACTCCGGCTTTCCTCCACCTCCAAAACCTGACACGTCCTTAAATGACCCTGGCTGTTAATAGGACGTTAAACAAAAACAAACCAAAACAAAAGCGCGGAATGTTTCTGCTACCCCTACCTTACTTAGCTGTTGATCTATTGTTCCACAATGTCATTTTATTCGACAATGTAGCCTACAATATATTGAATGTGTTTGATGTTTAGATACTATGATATAAGGTACCGTACGTCACACCATCAACAGTTTATGATATAAGGTACAGTACGTCACACCATCAACAGTATATGATATAAGGTACAGTACGTCACAATAACAACAGTATATGATATAAGGTACCGTACGTCACACCATCAACAGTATATGATATAAGGTACCGTACGTCACGTCATCAACAGTATATGATATAAGGTACCGTACGCCACACCATCAACAGTATATGATATAATGTACAGTACGTCACGACATCAACAGTATATGATATAAGGTACAGTACGTCACACCATCAACAGTATATGATATAAGGTACAGTACGTCAAACCATCAACAGTATATGATATAAGGTACCGTACGTCACACCATCAACAGTATATGATATAAGGTACCGTACGTCACACCATCAACAGTATATGATATAAGGTACAGTACGTCACACCATCAATAGTATATGATATAAGGTACCGTACGTCACACCATCAACAGTATATGATATAAGGTACCGTACGTCACACCATCAACAGTATATGATATAAGGTACCGTACGTCACACAATCAACAGTATATGATATAAGGTACCGTACGTCACACCATCAACAGTATATAATATAAGGTACCGTACGTCACACCATCAACAGTATATGATACAAGGTACCGTACGTCACACCATCAACAGTATATGATATAAGGTACCGTACGTCACACCATCAATAGTATATGATATAAGGTACCGTACATCACACCATCAACAGTATATGATATAAGGTACAGTACGTCACACCATCAACAGTATATGATATAAGGTACCGTACGTCACACCATCAACAGTATATGATATAAGGTACCGTACGTCACACCATCAACAGTATATGATATAAGGTACCGTACGTCACACCATCAACAGTATATGATATAAGGTACCGTACGCCACACCATCAACAGTATATGATATAGATGTTCGATGGTGTTGACAGTGGATCACTACAACAAGGAATTCTCCACTTATAATTAGGTTATAACCCTGTGGAATACAACATGTTATGAAACTCTGTACGTTGCAGGGCAATCCTGTCAAGTTACACGTTGAGTATAACTCGTGGTTTAATTGGTCGGCCGTTGGCAACGTGTAAACGCTGTTAAAGAAAGGCTTGCTCCGTCAATTACCAATTTCAAATGCTGAAAATGCACGTTTTCCTTTACTTTATATCTGCGGACGTCCTGGGCGTTTAGCATTATTTATGTTACCTATATCCGTTAGCACACTTTACAGTCTCTTCAAAGAGCCAGTATTACTCCGTCTATACCCTCCCGTATTTGGTCTACATTCATACTGTGGGTCTTTGACGTCTTCCCAGCCTTTGTGTATTCAGTACCAATAATAAGGCTTGTATGGGGTTTGTATGTGAGTTTTCGCCTGTACGCATACACAATATCTACTCAGTGTAATTTTCAATAAACTTTATTTGTAGGCGATGTTCCTTCTGTCGCTATTCTTTGAGGTCTTTTATGTCTTTTTCTATATTTTCTTTGGGTATCGAGTTACTATTCCCATGAAGGCGTTATGTTGGAAAGTTTATTGTATTTAATAGTGGAACTACTAATCTCACCGTTATAGCTCGACATTCACATTCGTCGTGTAAATGAAGACAAACAACTAATTTATCTATTACATATCTGTACTTAATGATATGTTACAACTACATTTTCATAAAATTAATAAATATGAGAATATTTGTAGACATTATTAAGAAAATTTCGATTCTTGCGTGACAAAGCAGTATACTGAATTGGCAGGGTAAATAAATAGTTTGTAGGGAGAAATAGATAGGTCCCCAATGACAAACTATGTCTACGAGGCATGGGGAACTGCCAGATAGAACAGCCTGTGGACACTATCTCACTCCCACAGGACCCATGACGCACCGCTGTGGACTGTCCGACCAGTAATAACTAAGCCAATATTGTATTCGCACGGTATGGACGAGCATGTCACCCAACAGTGATCCTTCGTCATTCGCATTCGGTTAGACAAATGGGTATTTCCCCGAGACTTGTACAGAAAGGTTACTTTTCCTTTGAGATGTCTACCAAAACTGGCTTTTCGAAATTTCTTATCAAGATACATTTATTATACTGTTTCAATGTTTCAATTTGTCTGACATTAAAGATGCTACAGCGTCAACAGCCTATCCACTGCTTGTAAAACCTATCTATATTTTAACACTAGCAAATGAAAATATATATACATCACTTTACGTGTGATATCCTTAACTATACGTATGAGCTATATTTTGATATAAAATGGAAAAATGGACGTTTCGAAATCAGCCCTATCCTACCAAGCGTCTAAGTCATTCAGATGTCATTACTACCAGGCAACTTCTAGTAAAGTCGACATTTCAGTGATTCTAAGTGTGTTTTAGTGATTATGTAATAAAACAAGTTCATTGTATATCATGGGTGTCTGTGTAATTAGGCCTCGTGCAATAGAACATCGGTCGATTACCGGTATCTCGTGTCAAATATTCTGGACTATTGCACAGTAATGCATGATATATTTGTATGATATGATAGTTAAGACCTAAAGTTGTGTTGACCTTTGCTTGGCAGACGATTCGATATTAATGTAGGAAAATAGCTATACTTCATATATGTGACAGATAATATTTTAAATATGGAAAGTTGATGGCAGAGACTTTTTAGATTGACGAATCAGTCGTGATGGTTAAATAATGGTTACGTCGTTATTTATATTCTATTTTATATGGTCTAACTGTGATCATTCTTGTTTACACTGTGAGGAATAATGGAATGTAATATTTTCAAGAGAAAAACGAACCAACTGCGCCTCCTTAAGGTTCGAATTGCAAAATAAAATATTTCAAATAATAATGATATCCTTTATTTATCCGGGGTTACATATTTAGACAATGTCTAGTTTACAACATGGCCCTGCATCATATATTAACAAACATGATACAATTTAAGATAACAATATAACAAAATAATCAAGTAATTATAAGTAAGTATCACAGTTAATGAAACTTAAAATCTAGTAATCGTAAAGTGTAATTAAATAGTGAATACTTGTATATCACACAAGTGTTACTAATTAACATGGTTAAAGCAATATGATAGTGGAATATACATACAATGTTGATATAGCACATGGTAACAATGGACAAGATATACACTATTCTACCATGTTTGCTATGCAACGCCAGTTTTGATTGGTTTAAAACCATGTATTATTTTCCAATAACCCACGCTCGTGGCAATAATACACGGTCGTGAGTCACGGCTGTTACAATTTTATATATCTAAAATTCACCCGTTTCATAAAGGTTGCTTTAGCCGAGTGGGCTAGTCTTTCAATATTTTTTTATCACGACGGAGGCCCCCCTCCTTTTTTTTTTTTCTTTTTTTTTTTATTCTTTTTATTCCTGCGGCCTTCGTTATTAATTTAATTGCAAAATATCCTCGTCCTCGTTGTATATCCTGCAACAATACACGAATCATCGTTAATTATTTCTTAAATATAGTGTGTATTAAAATGAGACAATGAAGTCAGTTATGTAAAAGTTTAGATTGGAAATTATCGAATCAAATTACATATAGAGAACAATGCTATTCTATATCAATATCGTTATTATCATAGATACAGCAATATATCATTTTTTTAAATTTAACACTAATTATGGTATTATATAAAATGCTGGTGTATACATGTTAAGATTTAGTGGAATAATCCTTCAGGTATCAGTTTTTAAAAACTCTAACTCTATTAGAGTCTCTAATTTCTTTACTTACTGCGTTCCAAAGGACTGAGCATGTGTATACGAAGGAAAGTTTTGCATAGTAGTTCTTGGTGTTGGTACATATGGTTTGTTTGAAGCAGAAAATCGGGTTGTTCTTATATTAACATTACTTACATAACAAAACATATTTGTAAGAATACCAGGTGATTCACACTGTCAAATTTTATAGCAAAGAACCATTTTTTCTAAAAATATAAAATTCTCATATTGGCATCCGTTTTAATTTTCCAAAGAAGGGTCTGGAAGGAGTAAGGACATCTCTGACATTCAACAATATTCTTGAAGCTCTTTTCTGTAGTTTAAGAATCTTATTTATATATGATTTATTGCTTGGCTCACTCCAGACGGTTAACAATACATAAAATGTTGAAAAACAATACTGTTAAACACAGTTTTTAAAACATCACTTGACATAAAAGAACTTAGCTTTTTAAAACACCAACATTTTTAGATATTTTCTTTGAAATATATTCTATATGCTCTTTCCATGAGAGACAACGATCAATAAAAACACCCAGTAACTTAGCACAGTTTACAGTTTCAATCGTGAGACCCCCAACTTTCATAGACAGCTGCCGACATATTGCAAGCTTCTGAGAGGACCCTATCATCATACACTGGCTTTTAGTTAAGTTTAGACTTAATGTATTGTCTCTCATCCATTTGAATGTATTTAAACATCTTCAGACAATCTTTTTTCTAGATCAACTACTGTTTTCCCCTGCACACTCTGCGATGTATCATTTGCATACATCATAGCTGATGAGTGTTAAAAACACTTTGGGTAGTCATTTATATTTAAAATGTTTCTTTGGTGCATGGATACATAACAAAGATTAACGAATCCCGAAGAACTTTGTTTTTCGTCTGGAATAAAATCTACTTTTTGTGTTGGTGTGTTGTTTATATACAGACAATACACAAGTCAGCTAGGTTTAGTGTCTATTTGTGTTGCTGTGTTGTTTATATACAGACAATACACAAGTCAGCTAGGTTTAGTTTCTATTTGTATGTCAGATTACCCATTCCACCCGACATGCTTAGGTTGAGTGTATGATCGTCGTCCAGTCATCACTCAAAGCGAAGTGCCCTTATCTGGTAGAGCAGCCGTCACGCTAGAGCATCGTAATACATGGCATGTGGAGTTACCATCAATGGAATACCTGCGATACTAGATGCTATCTGGAACAGTTAATGCTAACATCAGTTCCAGGACATACGTCTCCGTTACGTTAAATGACATTGTTTTGTCTCCTAGTGCCTAACGAAACACGCAACATCACACGAAATCCAGAATGTGAATAAGTTTTCCACTGTGTGGTCAATCCCGATGACATGGCGATAGTGAAGTGTACCATTTAGCTTACTGTTATGGGGTCAATGCCTGACAATTGTTTCATGTCATTGACTACACATAGAATGTAACCTACATTGATTATCTGCTGATGCTTCACAATTGCGTGAAATGTCATCGGCGAATGATAGCACATCAATGGTGGTCGGGTGGCACAGTGGTAACACACTTGCCTTTCACCTAGGCGGCCGGGGTTCAATTCTCTGATCGGAAAAACAGGTATGGTGTCACCGCCTGCTTGACCAGGTGGGTTTTCCCCGGGTTCTCCGGTTTCCTCCCAAAATAAGACCCCTCACACGTGCTTCCATCCGGGCCAACAAGCGTGATTGATATAAGTAGTTATAACTTGTTTCGCAATTGTTCTAAATTAATTAAAGTTTACATTTACATAGCATATTAATGTAGGAAGCGACCGCGTTGTATAGGCAAAACCTGTGATATACGGACTTATGGCTATGGTCCCCATCGTGGTAATCCTTTTTTTTAATGTGTCTTAACCCATAATTAACCTAGATTTTCATGTGTCTCCATGCCAATCAATATTTCATTTGATTTTTGCCTTATTTTTTTTATTTGGAGTTGAAATTACAGGTTATTGTCGTATTCTGTGCTATTTTGTGACCGCCACCCTATAGCAATACAACCCAATTTGACAAACCATCATAATAATTCCTTACTTTAAAATAGTGTCTCAGTTGAATATATCATCGTAATCTTTGGAGTGTTGCCATGCCATGCTCCACAATCTCAAGGGTTTATGAAGGATTTCCACTCTATCAAAACAGGGTATCTGATTTATTGTGTGCAATGCGTTTTCTTTCGGATCCTGTGGAATGTTGAATCCCTGTTTATGATTTCTCTATTCTACCAGCTAGGTTTCTTTCTTAAAACAATTGATGTTGCGTTTCGAATTTCTGTAAGATCCGTTGGAAATATCTCACTGTGTTGGATGGATTGAATACTGTGTACACATTTCAGATATAAATATGTACGTGAAGTACGTAATGATTAGTTTGTTTTTAAGAAAAGGTAATAAACACATCAAAACATATGTCTGAAATGTTGTATTGGTAAAATTAAACCGTCCATGATAGGATATATCGTTATATGTGATAAACTGTGGTGACAAAATGTACATGTAACACGGTCTAACAGACCAGAACTCATAGAAATATAGTGTCGTCGTCATAACATCAACACAGGGGACGAAAGGGTAACATAGTGTCATCGTCATAATATGAAATGTTGTATTGGTAAAATTAAACCGTCCATGATAGGATATATCGTTATATGTGATAAACTGTGGTGACAAAATGTACATGTAACACGGTCTAACAGACCAGAACTCATAGAAATATAGTGTCATCGTCATAACATCAACACAGGGGACGAAAGGGTAACATAGTGTCATCGTCATAATATCGACACACGAGACCAAAGGGTAACATAGTGTCATCGTCATAACATCGACACACGAGACCAAATATATCATAGATCCAAAGCCCAATGACAAGTGCATCATAGAGGCCGCATCAAAGCGTTCAAAAGCACTATATGTTGTATTCGCAAGGATAATATACATAACTCACATGCTCCCTAACACATAACCATACAGTTACTCATAGATGGAAATCAGAACGTTATTACCAAATATCTTCGCAAATTGAATCGTGCTTGGTAGATCACCTTTGTTACGAGTCACACCGTGCTCTGTTGGTAAATGTACTGCAGCACACACGATAGCACCGATCCTACAATCTGTAGTGTGGTGACAACTGATTATAGGTCTGGCTAATGATGGTGACACAGCGTGAACATCTATCTGAATTATATATGAATGTCAGTGTTGCAGAGAGCTTATTATTATTCCTTGTCATAATTTCACTGTTTTTAAATTACACTTTTGTAGGAGATATCGATTAAGCTGACTCAACTGTTATTATTGATATCGTCAACCTAGCCTGAGTTCCCAGAAATTGCTTCAGCTTTTTTAAGTGATAAATCGAATTTATGCTTGGTCTCAAGTGTACAGGTTTACGCCTGTGTGCGGATTTGGAGATGTAAAATTGGCAGATTCCAAGAAACTTCATGTCTTTCCACAGGAATATGTCAATATCATGTGAATAAGTCATTTCTAGTTTATCGTCACTTGTACACACATTACAAAGCTATTTCTACATGGCAAAATATTCAATAAAATTGTTTTGAATGCTACACGTTGTAAATTTAGGCAAATGCGGGTATAATATATTACTCTGTTCCAGTATTTGTTTGCTGGTTCCATATAGCCTTTTGGCTTTTATGACCGCATTAGATTTGTGTAATTGCATTTCCGGTCGATGTTGTCAGATTCGAAGATAAACCCATGTCTTGACAATGATGTACGTACAAACACTCTGGTGTAGTTTATTACCACATGTTGTTATGGGGGTTTATCACCTAGTAAAGATGTCGCTAATATCTATTTTATAACCTAACATGTATCTGTGAGGATCAAGTACATCATATTTGTCATTTTGTGTTTACAATATGATATTTATGTTGTAAATACGTGTACGTACAATATGTTCAATTGTGATGTATACTGTGGTATATTGTGATTTAGATTGTGGTATATTGTGATGTAGACTGGTATATTGTGATGTTGGCTGTGGTATATTGTGATGTTGGCTGTAGTATATTGTGATGTATGCTGTGGTATATTGTGATGTTGGCTGTGGTATATTGTGATGTTGGCTGTGGTATATTGTGATGTTGGCTGTGGTATAGTGTGATGTTGGCTGTGGTGTAGTGTGATGTTGGCTGTGGTATATTGTGATGTTGGCTGTGGTATATTGTGATGTTGGCTGTGGTATATTGTGATTTAGATCGTGGTATATTGTGATGTTGGCTGTGGTGTATTGTGATGTTGGCTGTGGTATATTGTGATGTTGGCTGTGGTATATTGTGATTTAGATTGTGGTATATTGTGATTTAGACTGGTATATTGTGATGTTGGCTGTAGTATATTGTGATGTATACTGTGATGTTGGCTGTGGTATATTGTGATTTAGATTGTGGTATATTGTGATTTAGACTGGTATATTGTGATGTTGGCTGTAGTATATTGTGATGTATACTGTGGTATTGATTGTATACTGTTTTGTGGTATATTGTGATGTTGGCTGTGGTATATTGTGATGTTAGATTGTGGTATATTGTGATTTATACTGTGGTATATTGTGATGTTGGCTGTGGTATATTGTGATGTTGGCTGTGGTATATTGTGATGTTGGCTGTGGTATATTGTGATGTTGGCTGTGGTATATTGTGATGTAGGACTGTGGTTATGGATCTGTGGTATTTGGCTGGGTATATTGTGATGTGGCTGTGGTATATTGTGATGTAGATTGTATATGTTGTGGTGTATTGGTGATTGAGTGATGTAGATTGTGGTATATTGTGATGTTGGCTGTGGTATATTGTGATGTTGGCTGTGGTATATTGTGGATGTGTGATGTGTGGATATTGTGATTTATATGGAATAGTGGTAATTGTGATGTTGGCTGTGATATATTGTGATGTAGACTGTGATGTAGACTGATGTATACTGTGATATATTGTGATGTGGACTGTGCTGTATTGTGATGTAGACTGTGGTGTGTATTGTGATGTAGACTAGTGAATTGTGATGTAGACTGGTGAATTGTGATGTAGACTGTTGTGTATTGTGATGTAGACTGTTGTGTATTGTGATGTAGACTGTTGTGTATTGTGATGTAGACTAGTGAATTGTGATGTAGACTGGTGAATTGTTATGTAGACTGTGATGTAGACTGTTGTGTATTGTGATGTAGACTGTTGTGTATTGTGATGTAGACTGTGGTGTATTGTGATGTAGACTGGTGTATTGTGATGTAGACTGGTGAATTGTTATGTAGACTGTGATGTAGACTGTTGTGTATTGTGATGTAGACTGTTGTGTATTGTGATGTAGATTGTGGTATATTGTGATGTAGCCTTTGTGTTTTTCTGATGAAGATTGTGATGTATTGTGATTTAGACTGTGGCATATTGAATGTAGACTGTGTAGCATATACTATTGTTGCCATCAAGCATTCAGTATGCGTATTACTTGTTTTGTAATGTCTTCTCTCTGATGTGTTTAAAAACACAAAGAAATAAAATATCTTAATCTAAATCTGAATCTTGATTGTTTCGGTATTTTTTTTTTTTTTTTTTTTTTTTTACTTATTTGTACTTTTTTAAGAGTGTCCGTACTCTTTCTGTGTTAATAGTTTGTCCTCATTTCATCCAGTTTTAATTATAATAACGAGTTTTCTTTGTGAAATCCTTTCTAGTGTTTTGCTCACTTCAATTTGCAAGTCTTTTTCTTCCTCGTCTCCGCCTCCAGTATAACACCATTTTACCGAACAACCGATTTTAATTTGACACATATCATGATTGCATTAGCAAAACTACAATGTAATGTTTCCAATATTGGCAGGCTAATGCTTCAAACCCGCAGTTAAAAAAAGAAATTTATATCGCAAAAATAAAATAAAAAGACACGAGCAATACTGACACATGTCACTGGCGACACGGTAGCGATATCGGGGGTAGTGATTATAATACCGACGAAGGTTATAGCGAGGCAATTATCAGTTAGACTGTAAATCAATAAATCAGCCAAAAGTCCGAGTCAGAGGTATGTTTCCATATCCTATACACTGAACCTTTGTTAAACATTGCACTTCATCTAGAGTAACATTTGATTTCTATACATGATGGCCTGGTTATTGGAAAATACGTCAACAGATAAAAGCGAAGTAATGCATGCAGCATAACTAGGACGCAACAATATCAAGTATCTATTATATGACATGTGAATGATTAAAGATAAAGCACAGACCAGTGAACTGTTAAAACAGTATTGGAATTGACAACGTGAAGACTGACTTCTACCCGATAGTTCTGTCAAACTACGTGGTACTCTGAAAGATTACATTTAAACTTTAATCACATGACACAAGGACGACTGGCCACTAAAATTGAATGTCACGGCTATACGTGTTTCAGTGTCTACATACGAATGCGCCACGTACGAGAACGTTACGTATATTGTCCCCCGAGATCACAAGATAACCACATTACATTCCAGACAAATCGTCCGCCATTAGTTAACGGAAATCGTGACAAGTCCACGTGATTGAGTAATGGCGATATATATTGTATTTGCTGTTCCGTGAACTGTTGCACTATGGTGATCTCTAATTAAACCTCTCCATCATGGATGTCATTCTAGCTAAATTAGCAGTCAAATGATTAACAGCATGTCGAGTTTTTTGATAGCGTGATATTTATTTAATCAAGGATACAGAAAAGGGGGAAATTATACAAGGACATAGTACAAACAGCTAGGGTGATTACAAGCGACACAACTCACACATCTACTGTAATTAACAAGTATACTGTTACATATTGCTATTGTTAGTAAATGTCTACCGAATAGTTGATGCCCGCCATAATTAGATATGCTGCTGAATTCGAATGACCACAATATCAGCAAGTATATTGTTAAATGAATAAAATGTTTACATCACATGCCCTACATGTACCTTTTGGATTAATTAAATGTTTACATCACATGGCCTACCTTTTGGATTAATTAAATGTTTACATCACATGGCGTACCTTTTGGATTAATGAAATGTTTACATCAGATGGTCTACCTTTTGGATTAATTAAATATTTACATTACATGCTCTACCTTTTGGATTAATTAAATGTTTACATCACATGGTCCACCTTTTGGATTAATTAAATGTTTACATCACATTCCCTACCTTTTGGATTAATTAAATATTTGCATTACATGCTCTACCTTTTGGATTAATTAAATGTTTACATCACATGGTCTACCTTTTGGATTAATTAAATGTTTACATCACATGTCCTACCTTTTGGATTAATTAAATGTTTACATCACATGGTCTACCTTTTGAATTAATTAAATGTTTAACATCACATTCCCTACCTTTTGGATTGATTAAATATTTACATCACATGGTCTACCTTTTGGATTAATTAAATGTTTACATCACATTCCCTACCTTTTGGATTAATTAAATGTTTACATCACCTGGCCTACCTTTTGAATTAATTTAATGTTTACATCACATTCCCTACCTTTTGGATTATTTAAATGTTTACATCACAAGTCCTACCTTTGGATTAATTAAATGTTTGCATTACATGCCGTACCTTTTGGATTAATTAAATGTTTACATCACATTCCCTACCTTTTGAATTAATATAATGTTTACATCACATGGGACCTTTTTGAATTAATTAAATGTTTACATAACATGCTCTACCTTTTGGATTAATTAAATCTTTACATCACATGGTCTACCTTTTGAATTAATTAAATGTTTACATCACATGTCCTACCTTTGGATTAATTAAATGTTTGCATTACATGCCGTACCTTTTGGATTAATTAAATGTTTACATCACATTCCATACCTTTTGGATTATTTAAATGTTTACATCACATGTCCTACCTTTGGATTAATTAAATGTTTGCATTACATGCCGTACCTTTTGGATTAATTAAATGTTTACATCACATTCCCTACCTTTTGAATTAATGTAATGTTTACATCACATGGGACCTTTTTGAATTAATTAAATGTTTACATCACATGCTCTACCTTTTGGATTAATTAAATGTTTACATCACATGGTCTACCTTTTGAATTAATTAAATGTTTACATCACATGTCCTACCTTTGGATTAATTAAATGTTAACATCACATGGTCTACCTTTTGAATTAATTTAATGTTTACATCACATGTCCTACCTTTGGATTAATTAAATGTTTACATCACATGGTCTACCTTTTGGATTAATTAAATGTTTAACATCACATTCCCTACCTTTTGGATTAATTAAATATTTACATCACATTCTCTACCTTTTGGATTAATTAAATGTTTACATCACATTCCCTACCTTTTGAATTAATTAAATGTTTGCATTACATGTCGTACCTTTTGGTACTCCCTAGTGTTTTGTAAGATCTATCATAAAAGACCATATTACGTGTTATAACTCAGTTTTTAACAGTAGTTGTTATATGCTATTTCCATTACATTCACTATTGAACAATAACGTATGTTGTCATCTGTTGACGTGATGTACATATACCTCACGATGCAGGGGGTGAATCCGTGTGGTTCGACACTAAATAATTGCCCACTCTGGTGCAGTACAAGACGCTAGGAATTCTCTAACTTAGACTAATGGACAGACAAATGGCATGTCGTTTGTTCACGAACGTCCCTCCCACTGGGTAAACCAACGCAGACAAGCAAATTATTGTCTACTGTAAAACAGATCGTTGCCCGGGACTTCCATAGAAATGCGATTTGCTTACCGTCATTTACTGTGGATTGTTCACGGAATCTTGTTGCGTTGCAAAAGCTTAGGATCATGCGATGTAGGAAGGATGGCCGCCGTTGCTTTACGACAAACATTACATCCTTGACGCGTGCAGATCGTGGTTTGTAGTGCCAACAGGAACGACGTAGTTTTTATTAGTCATCTAACACGACGTAAATGGAAGTCTAACATGGCGTTTAATTATCATCAAACAGGGCGTTTAACATTCATCTAACAGGACGTTTCATGGTCATGTCACAGGGCGTTTAATGGTCATCTAACGGGACATGACAGTGGTCTGACCAGGGGAGACACCTCGCTACCTGTTCATTAGTGAAGACTTCAATTTGTTGACGTTGACATTTCAAACCAATCACGATACATGCTCTTTGGCTCGAATTCTCTACTTAGTGTAACACAATTCCACCCTGGAGCTTTCAAGGGTACAGATCCCTACTGTCAACACTACAATTCCAGATTTGTCAACCATTCGTAATTTAGGTTTAACTGAACACAACGTCAAACTCGAAATAACGTTTGGAAGCTCACAATTTTCGAGGAATTGAATTGCATTTTTAGAACAAGTAATAAACTGGTTGTTAACGTGCAACAATTTACAACAATTGCGAAACTAGTTTAAGTGAGGGTTTAATGAGAGAGGAAACCGATGTTCGTGGAGGAAAACTGCAGTCGTTGAACAGGTTATCGAATCTATCTCCTGCCACCTATGTGAAAGACGAGTTCGTAACACCAGTGCTACCCGACCATATGTTTGGTAATTCATAACAACAGATTAATCAGCCATCGGGGTTTGATTCCCCATTTCGGTCATGGGTTTTCTGCCCGGCAACGTGAGTTTCCTCCTTGTTATCTAGTTTACTCAATCACTAAGTTCCATCAGCATGCTTCCATGTGGGTCCGCGGTGTTCGAGTGGCTAAGGTGTCCCGACATATAAACATAACTTATCGATCATTTTAAGTATCTATAGCATTTTGGAACACAATTGCGAAAGTCGTCTAAAGTACAGCAGTTGTAATATATGCTGTCCATGAGGAGGTACATATTGCTCCTTTGACAAAAGACAGTGGAAATGAGTAATTCCGTATATTGGTGTTTGATGTTTGGATGTTAGTTTGATTTTCTAATACAATCACATCGACATAATGAAGGACGAAACTTTGACAAGAAAACATCTGCGGACCTATGCAAATGTACACAGATCAACTTGTCAACATAAAGTCCTTTGGTAATGGCCATTTTTTCACACATGAGACGACATCGGCGTAGAACCGATGATCTCGTAAAACATCGATAAATTCTCAATAGGAGAAGACAATTAAGACATAGATATGTTTCAACGAGGCAGGATATCCAGTCTGTCAGTTGACATTCACTGCACTGTATGGACACGCCCACATCAGTAGAAATCCGCCATAAACAGCAATGTATCACACAGGAAAGACAGCGAGCCCGTCATTACGTTAACATAACAGGGCATTGCAGTTCACGCCGCATAAAGCTCCACTTACTTTCGCGTTAATCCGGGACATTCATGACGCGTTTCCGTAACAACCTAAGGGAAGAGTCCCAAGGGGCAGCATCTTTTATTACAGTGAAATATTAATAGTAATCGACAATAAAACAGTCTTGTATTACAGTGAAATATTAACAGTAATCGACAATAAGTCAGTTATGTATTACAGTGAAATGTTAACATTAATCGGCAATAAGTCAGTTATGTATTACAGTGAAATGTTAACATTAATCGGCAATAAGTCAGTCTTGTATTACAGTGAAATGTCAACATTAATCGTCAATAAGTCAGTATTGTATTACAGTAAAATATTAACAGTAATCGTCAATAAGTCAGTCTTGTATTACAGTAAAATGTTAACAGTAATCGTCAATAAGTCAGTCTTGTATTACAGTGAAATGTTAACAGTAATCGTCAATAAGTCAGTCTTGTATTACTGTGAAATGTTAACAGTAATCGTCAATAAGTCAGTCTTGTATTACTGTGAAATGTTAACAGTAATCGTACAATAAGTCAGTCTTGCTATTACATGTGAAATGTTAACATTAATCGTCAATAAGTCAGTCTTCTATTAAGTGAAATGTTAACAGTAATCGTCAATAAGTCAGTTCTTGTATTACATGTGAAATGTTAACATTAATCGTCAATAAGTCAGTCTTGTATTACAGTGAAATGTTCAACAGTAATCGTCAATAAGTCAGTCTTGTATTACATGTGAAATGTTAACAGTAAGTCGTCAATAAGTCAGTCTTGTATTACAGTGAAATGTTAACAGTAATCGTCAATAAGTCAGTCTTGTATTACAGTAAAATGTTAACAGTAATCGTCAATAAGTCAGTCTTGTATTACAGTGAAATGTTAACAGTAATCGTAAATAAGTCAGTCTTGTATTACAGTGAAATGTTAACAGTAATCGTCAATAAGTCAGTCTTGTATTACTGTGAAATGTTAACAGTAATCGTCAATAAGTCAGTCTTGTATTACAGTGAAATGTTAACAGTAATCGTCAATAAGTCAGTCTTGTATTACAGTGAAATGTTAACAGTAATCGTCAATAAGTCAGTCTTGTATTACAGTAAAATGTTAACAGTAATCGTCAATAAGTCAGTCTTGTATTACAGTAAAATGTTAACAGTAATCGTCAATAAGTCAGTCTTGTATTACAGTAAAATGTTAACAGTAATCGTCAATAAGTCAGTCTTGTATTACAGTAAAATGTTAACAGTAATCGTCAATAAGTCAGTCTTGTATTACAGTAAAATGTCAACAGTAATCGTCAATAAGTCAGTTTTGTATTACAGTAAAATGTTAACATTAATCGGCAATAAGTCAGTCTTGTATTACAGTGAAATGTCAACATTAATCGTCAATAAGTCAGTCTTGTATTACAGTAAAATGTTAACAGTAATCGTCAATAAGTCAGTTTTGTATTACAGTAAAATGTTAACAGTAATCGTCAATAAGTCAGTTTTGTATTACAGTAAAATGTTAACAGTAATCGTCAATAAGTCAGTTTTGTATTACAGTAAAATGTTAACAGTAATCGTCAATAAGTCAGTCTTGTAATACAGTAAAATGTTAACAGTAATCGTCAATAAGTCAGTTTTGTATTACAGTAAAATGTTAACAGTAATCGTCAATAAGTCAGTTTTGTATTACAGTAAAATGTTAACAGTAATCGTCAATAAGTCAGTCTTGTATTACAGTGAAATGTTAACAGTAATCGTCAATAAGTCAGTTCTGTATTACAGTGAAATGTTAACAGTAATCGTCAATAAGTCAGCCTTGTAATACAGTAAAATGTTAACAGTAATCGTCAATAAGTCAGTTTTGTATTACAGTAAAATGTTAACAGTAATCGTCAATAAGTCAGTCTTGTATTACAGTGAAATGTTAACAGTAATCGTCAATAAGTCAGCCTTGTAATACAGTAAAATGTTAACAGTAATCGACAATAAGCCAGTCTTGTATTACAGTAAAATGTTAACAGTAATCGTCAATAAGTCGGTCTTGTATTACAGAGAAATGTCAACAGTAATCGTCAATAAGTCAGTATTGTATTACAGTAACATGTTAACAGTAATCGTCAATAAGCCAGTCTTGTATTACAGTAAAATGCAGTGATTCCGAAGAAATGTGGAACTATTTGGAGTCCCGGATGTACCCATATATACATATTTAATTATTTTCATTATTATCATTTGTTTGTTTTTGTTTGTTGTTATTTAAGAATCAGATTCGTATTTTACGTTGATATTATTACATGTGTGTTATTGAGTAAGGATGAAGTTTATTGACGTATAAATCATTTCTAATTTTTCGCTCTTTGTACTCAGAATACTGCTTTCTGATTCGTCATTTGTTTTCTTTTCATACTACCATAAATGAAAATATTAAGTTTCGCCCAATAGGTAATTATTGTAGGAGTCAATAGTTACGCGTCACCTAGCGGACCTACTTATTTTTTTATGAATGCAATTTTTGTTTAAACAATTTTGCTTACGCACACGCAGTGTGTACGGCTCACTGTAATGCAATGTTGTAAAAACGCGAACTGCAACAACGTTAAATATTTGAATACATGTCATAAAGAGGAAATCAGAAACAATGGGGTAGTAATGGTTTTGTTATGGCACAATCAATTAAGAAGGTAACATATGTTTTTACAAACTTTTATAAGAATCCGCTACGCAGATTCAAAGTTTGCAAAAAAAAAAAAAAAAAAAAAATCATACTCCTATTAAACTAGTAATATTGACACCAATGTTTAAATATTCTTTGATCTCACTTTTATGATCTCACTTTTATTTATCACTTTCTTTCGTAAAATAATTACCAGAGATAGATATTAATGAAGGAACATGTTTACAAGATTATGCAGTCATCATGCTATCATTGATTTGAGCCCTTTGACGTTATTGGCGTTTCACTATTCTTAGTACAAAACGTGTTCCAAGTGGGAAGTGAGGATGCACATACTTAAATATTGATGGAATCGATACAGGAAGGCAAATAAACAGTCAGTGCAACATATACCCATTTAATCCATCAATGGTATTAAAAATACACGTCTAAAAGGTGCGGAAACATGACTAAAATACACATCTAAAAGGTGTGGAGACATTACAAAAATACACAAGTCTAAAAAGAGCAAAAACATGACTGAAATACACCTCTAAAAGGTCCGGAAATTTGACTAAAAACACATCTAAAAAGTGCAGGAAAATGATTGAAAAACACGTCCGAAACGTGGGAAAACATGACTGAAATACATGTCTAAAAAGTGCGGATATGACAAAAATATACGTCTAAAAATGGTTCGGAAACAAGACTGGAAAACACATCTAAAAAGTGCGGAAACATGACTGAAATACACGTCTAAAAGGTTTGGAAATATGTTTTAAGTACACGTCTAAAAACTGCGGAAATTTGACTCAAATACACGTCTAAAAGGGGTGCGGAAACAAGACTTAAAAACATATCTAAAATGTGCGGAAACATGACTGAAATACACATCTAAACGTTGGAAAAACATGACTGAAATACACGTCTAAAAGTGCGAAAACATGACTGAAATACACGTCTAAAAGTGCGGAAACATGACTGAAATACACGTCTAAAAGTGCGGAAACAGGACTGAAATACTAGTCTAAAAGTGCGGAAACATGACAGAAATACTAGTCTTAAAGGTGCAAAAACAGGACTAAAAAAACACGTGTAAATCGTGCTGAAACATGACTGAAATACACGTCTAAAAGATGTGGAAACAGGACTGAAATACACGTCTTAAAGGTGCGAAAACAGGACTGAAATACAAATGCAAATGGTCAAAATAAAAAATCTACGATTAAAATCGGACCTGAGGTATACCGTAGTTGTAACAGTAGCCACATGGTGAAATGGACTATTTTATGGGGCAAACAATAATAACCCAATGACATGCCGTAATAACGACAATGACATGCCGTAATAACCCAATGACATGCCGTAATAACGGCAATGACATGCCGTAATAACGACAATGACATGCCGTAATAACCCAATGACATGCCGTAATATCCCAATGACATGCCGTAATAACGACAATGACATGCCGTAATAACCCAATGACATGCCGTAATAACCCAATGACATGCCGTAATAACGAACCTCCCCTGGCAGTTTGAAGGGCATCAAGTCTTGCTTTCCGTCCTCATACGCTGTGTACATATGTATATGTGAAAGTTTTCATTTTGTGTTTCAACGTTTAAAGTATGGACACATAAAGGTATATATCCTAACACGTATGTCAAACCAAATGTAAGCCGTGACCTGATATCATTTGGAAAAGGCCAAGTTAAGTGTTCAATTCTGTTTGTTTTTTTTAAATTTTATTTTTTTTGGAGGGGGGGGGGGGGGGGGGGGGGGGGGGGGGTTGTGTTAATATGTTTCAAGACATGTAAATAAGAATCGTTATTAAACATCAAAGGCATAGAACAAGTAGAACAAGGTTTACCAGGGAAAGGAAACAACTTGTCGTGATAATTAGCTGTAGTTACCCCAGTCGCTATAGTTTACTGGTATATAGGTGCAGTATTCTGTATGCTTCTTCCTTCCCAGCCACCGTATCACCCTAGCATCGTTATGGATTCCATGTGGTATTAGATAATTTAATGCGTTTAACAAACCTTACACACATCGCCAAATATAAATATTTCATATCTAAATAGTATACGATATTGCTTAGGTATTCTACATCCACCACAAAATTGATTTAGCATGGAAATCGAATTGAATCCTTAAAATCCAGACTACATGCAATAAATAACAGTATATTATAGTACCCGTTACCTAGAACAACATAAAGATCGATAAGATTTGTGCACCTTTACATGTAGAACGGCGTCGTCTGCCGCTCACTGCAATCTTGTCATTTCTCTACCTTCCCTTGTGTTGGTCAAACATTTAACTACCATATTTGGCTATACGATCGCACACCTAGCGACAACACATTATTGTATTTGCATGTATATAAGAGTAGATTCGTTAAAGTACATCCTGTAAACCTACCTCCGAACCTCACACCACACCACACCACACCCACACCACACCACACTACACCACACCGCACCACACCGCACCACACCTCACCAACCCGCACCGCATCACACCACTCCACACCACACTACACCACGCCACACCACACCAAACAGCAGCACACCAAACCACACCACACACCATCACACCAAACCACATCACACCAAACAACACACCACAACCACATCACACACAACCACAACACGCCACACCACAACACATCACACCACATAGCATCACACCACATTAATCCACACCACAGAGCACAGCAAAGCACAAAACATTGTAGTACATAAATCGATACCACACCACCACACCACATCACATCACACTAAGCCACACCACACCACACCACACAAAAAACCACTTCACATCATACCACTTCAGACCACACCACACCACACCACACCACACCACGCAAGACCACACAGCACACCACACACCACACCACTCCACATCACACCACATCAATCCACATCAATCTACACACCACACCACACCACACCACACCACACCACGCAAGACCACACCACACCACGCAAGACCACACAGCACACCACACCACATCACACCACATCAATCCACATCATACCACATCAATCTACACACCACACCACACACCACATCACACCACACCACATCACATCATACCACATCAATCTACACACCACACCACACACCACATCACACCACACCACATCACATCATACCACATCAATCTACACACCACACCACACCACACCACACCACACATCATATCACACCACACCACACACCACACCACACCACAACACACCACACCACATCACATCATACCACATCAATCTACACACCACACCACACCACAACACACCACATCAATCCACATCATACCACATCACACATCACAACATCACAGCACACCACATCACACCACACCACACCACACCACACCACACCACACCACACCACATCACATCACACCACACCACATCACATCACATCACACCACACCACAACACACCACATCACACAACACCACATCAATCCACCTCATACCACATCAATCTACACACCACACACCACACACCACACCACACACCACACACCACACCACACCACACCACACACCACACACCACACCACACACCACACCACACACCACACCACACCACACCGCACAACACCACACACCACACCACACACCACACCACACCACACCACACCACACACCACACCACACCACAAACCACACTAGCTCAACACAGCACTGTTGAAATGATAAAGAATTTCCCCCATTTTCTACAATATCATTTAAATTGAAACAATAGCATGTCTCAAAATGTTGTATATTTCTAGATTCCTGTTAACCAAAATAATATGCACATCTCTTGTTGCCAATAGACAAATTTTGTGGAACATCACACACACACAGCAAGAATTATTTATCTATTTACGTCAACAACATATATGTTGAAATTATCATTACTAATACATCTCTTTTTATGTGATGAGACGATTACGAATGCGTAAATACAATTTCTCCAAAAATAAAATAGTTCAGACTGTAGGTAGTTTCATTAATTCTCCATAAGATGACGTCATATACCCGTTTTTTTCAGATTCCTGACATTTACTGACCCTGTCGCATTTTTGGTTACCAAAATCTTTGGTAAACGATGCGGCTTGGATTTCATGATATTAATTATGTATAGGCAATCGGTATATGGTTGTGGACACGTGTACACTCATATAAACTGCTGTTGCACAACCTATGTACCTATTTTTGGCATCACGAGTAGCCAAGTGTACGCCAAGTTTGACCTTGGGCATTTTGTCTGTCTGGAGATACCAATTATAATATAAACTGCTTTCATTCTACTCCTTTAGTCTAAAGTGACATACCAGTAACGCGTCGTGGTAGGCGTCCTTCTGAACGGGAGGGACACGTCGACGGATACGGAAATGATCATCTGACATTATCTGAAGAGGTTTTACGAAAGAGTCTACGATGTCTAGTATCTGGTGAATATCAACAGAAGGAAGACATCTTCCCCGGAATTATTAGTTATCTTACCATCCCCTCAATGATTAGTAAAGATACCATCCCCTCAATGATTAGTAAAGATACCATTCCTTCAATGATTAGTTAAGATACCATCCACTCAATGATAAGTAAAGATACCATTCCCTCAATGATTAGTTAAGATACCATCCCTTCAATGATTAGTTAAGATACCATCCCCTGAATGATAAGTTATGTTACCATCCCTTCAATGATAAGTTCAGATACCATCCCCTGAATGATAAGTTATGTTACCATCCCCTCAATGATTAGTCAAGATACCATCCTCTTAATGATTAGTCAAGATACCATCCCCTCAATGATTGGTCAAGATACCATCCCCTCAATGATAAGTTAAGATACCATCCCCTCAATGATTAGTTAAGATATCATCCCCTCAATGATTAGTTAAGATACCATCCCCTCAATGATTAGTAAAGATACCATCCCCTCAATGATTAGTTAAGATACCATCCCCTCAATGATTAGTTAAAATACCATCCATTCAATGATTAGTATAGATACCATCCCCTCAATGATTAGTAGCATAACATCCCCTCAATGATTAGTAAAGATACCATCCATTCAATGATTAGTCAAGATACCATCCCCTCAATGATAAGTTCAGATACCATCCCCTGAATGATAAGTTATGTTACCATCCCCTCAATGATTAGTCAAGATACCATCCTCTTAATGATTAGTCAAGATACCATCCCCTCAATGATTGGTCAAGATACCATCCCCTCAATGATTAGTAAAGATACCATCCCCTCAATGATTAGTCAAGATACCATCCCCTCAATGATTAGTTAAGATACCATCCCCTCAATGATTAGTAAAGATACCATCCCATCAATGATTAGTAAAGATACCATCCCGTAAATGATTAGTAAAGATACCATCCCCTCAATGATTAGTAGCATACCATCCCGTTAATGATTAGTAAAGATACCATCCCCTCAATGATTAGTAAAGATACCATCCCCTCAATGATTGGTAGCATAACATCCCCTCAATGATAAGTAAAGATACCATCCCCTCAATGATTAGTAAAGATAACATCCCCTCAATGATTAGTAAAGACACCATCCCGTTAATGATTAGTAGCATACCATCCCCTCAATGATTAGTAGCATACCATCCTCTCAATGATAAGTAAAGATACCATCCCCTCAATGATTAGTAAAGATACCATCCCCTCAATGATTAGTAGCAACCATCCCGTCAATGACACGTCTATGTTTTGATAGAGACACGGTATCAATGATACAGGATGATATTACGCCTTCCCATTGTCATTGACTGGTCTAGCTACTTACATCGGTCGCACTTTGTGATGTTTGGATTCTCTGTCGTGACTCAGTGTAACAACTGTGTAAATCACTAACCTGCATTGCCTTGCCAGTGTAAAACATAATGACTCGTTTTTGTCTATCTTGGCCGTGTATTCAATACTAAAGTTAAAGTTACCTGTAATACAAATAATATGGAGAGGTATATTTATACACTAATCAATTAATTTGATTATATTTCACAGTAATGATAAAACTGGCCGCCAGAATAATGACCAGTATGAGGGAAATGATCATTAATACAGTTATGTCAGAGCTGACAGTGAGAAAATGCAGTTATGGTAGAGCTGGGCGCTACATCCATACAGTTATGGTATAGCTGGGCGCTACATCCATACAGTTATGGTAGAGCTGGGCGCTACATCCATACAGTTATGGTAGAGCTGGGCGCTACATCCATACATTTATGGTAGAGCTGGGCGCTACATCCATACAGTTATGGTAGAGCTGGGCGCTACATCCATACAGTTATGGTAGGGCTGGGCGTTAGAATGACCAGTATTAGAGTATAGATAATTCATACAGTTATGATAGGGCTCAAGTTATGGTTGAACTGGTCGTCAGAACGACTAGTAGAAGAGTAGGGATCATTAATATCTGTAATATCCCACTTAATTTCAAGTTGCAATAGAAACGGAAGAAACGGAAGAATCAGGGACGTGGTTGATATTTGCGATGTTTTCAAGTCACTGGAAAGCCGGATGTCAAACTGACTGTTTGTCATAGGTAGAAAATAGAAGTTGATAATTTTAGGATAATCTGTCGATCATAAAGGGGAGGGGGGATTACGTTGAAGATTCCATTATTAATCGGCTGCTACCATTGGCAAACTTGGAGTATTTATATTCTCTGTTCCTACCTTCATTTCCAGTTTTTTTTTTCTCGCGTGTCCGTCTTTATTGAACACATGTTGTTGACGGGGCGTAAAACCCTTAATATCAAACTATCAGGAAGAAAACGCTGATAACAAGCATCAGTGTCTGGAAGTTTTCGCAACAATGTTCATTATGGAATGATATCTATACTAAGGTGGATATCTATACTAAGGTAGATAGCTATACATTATTAACAATAATTTTAATATCTTATTACTTCCTGAAAACGATGATGTTATATAAGCGAATCAATGTGTTACCTATTAACTACCGCTCTGAACCATTCACCGATATGTGCTTCTAAATCTAGTATCATTTCTCCAATGATGGACAATTACACATATATGTAGGGCTATTACCATGGTTATAGTGAGCTTTATCACTCCTTTAAGAGAAGGAACCACTTCAATATCTTGGGAAAATGCAACGGTAGGCATGTCCACATCTCCTTCAACGGGATGAACAGACACATTTTCTCTATATAAAATGCACTAATTTGTCATGACAAGTCGCATGATGTTGTCCTTTTGTCAATTACTCTAAAGGTTAACAATTCCATGAGCAGATTATTGGTTTGAAATTAAATTGCAAAAATTTGTTTGTCGGTAATGAGAAATTTTCATTTAGACTATCGATCTTGTCTAAAGTAGTGTGCATATGTAATTAAATAGAAAAGTCATTGTTTCCCTTTTGGAAGCTCCGCCGATTTCGCATGTTATGTGCGACCTTGAATCCCCAGAATGTTAAGAAATTACCTTGGTTTGGTATTGGTTCTTCATGGAGCTAACTGGTCTACCAAACAACGTCTATCATTGGTTGTTGTTTCGTCTTTGATATATGTTCGTAACTGAGATGTATTCCTGTTAGCAAATGATTAAGATATATTCGTTGACCTACCCTATATGTAGGTCATTCTGTTAAATCACCGTCAGAATACTGTGCTAACATGTTCCGTTTTCAATATAAGTATTTAATATCAAACAGCAGTACTTGTTTCTTTTGTCGAGGTGTATGTAAACTTTATTTATTTTACAACAATTGAGAAACAAGTTATATTAACTTATATTAATCACGCTTGTTGGCCCGGATGGAAGCGCGCGAGGGTCTTACTTGGTGTATTTGGTATATTGATATACGGCCGTTTCTAAAAGTAGACATGGCATGTTACATAGATGTCCACGTTCCATGCACGTTTACCTCATTTTCCCAACTTGCCGAATTTGAGGGAAAACTAACCCAATGATCAGTCTAGCTATCGTTTTACAACACAGTTAGTTTGCTGGAGTAACAGTAAGATTGTTTCACTAATTGGAACTTTCTGAGAACCTTGAAAACAATACGAGATGTAGTACGTTGTCAACATGGGTTGGTTACTTGAACAACGTTAATGTTGATGAAGCCGATGGGACTCGTCTATAATTTACATTTTACCGAAGCCTTTGTAAGCAAACATGAATATTTAAATATTCCATTGGTCGTATAGAAAATTAAAACAAATTCAATAACAATTACATTAAGAAGCATGATGCAAACATTATTTAATATTTCTACAGATTATTGCCGTCTTCAATGTAGCCATAATGTATTTACTTGCATTGTTTTCCTGGTAACGTCATATTCAATGGCGTCATCAGTATCGTCTTCTGTATGAATGTAAAGAGATTAGATAAAATACTGAAAACAAGAAAACAAACTAAGATATCATTGAAGTCGAAATCAAGAAAGGGGAATAAGGCAGTGTGTTTGTTAGGGGCTAAGCATTGTCTTCCAACAACGACCAGGTTTAATATAGCTATAAACAACCATGCTTCACCAGCAAACAGTTTTTATTGTGTTCAGTAGGTAAGGGAATAATACATATAATAAATGAAAAGTGGGAATGAAACAATACCTGAATGGAGTTCTAGTTCTAGCCTCGCCAGGATAGTTTCTTCCAGACGTCTTTACATATCACATACCGAGGTTAGAAAGTGGTTTTCGGAGTGCGAGTGTGTGTTTAATTTCAAATGTCATGATTTATTTGCGTTTTTGTTTGAAACCATTGTTAATGGTCTTCTGAAGCGCTAATGGAAACATAGGGATCAGTCGATTTCCTGTGCACGTGTTTAACATTCTCTTTTGAGCTTGATAATCAATGATTCCATTTTCTTTAAAGTGATTGTGTTTTCACGGACCACAGATATATTGACATTTCTGATTTATACTACCGCCTACTTTTAACACGCAGACAGTCAAACCGAGAGTATTACGGTTCTAGCTGACTTTTTGTGACATTTAAACAGATTCCTCTGAAACAAAACCAAAATGAAGTCTAACCCTTTTCCAAAACTACATACATAAATGGTATATTTATATTTTGATTTGTGTATGTAATGTACCGCACATTTCTTTTATTTCTTTTTTACACATAAGATTTAATGTGAATCTTTTCAGTAAACATCATGCTGACCTATTTATCAATGAATTGTAACGAAATATAATTATCAAGTTAACGGCTTTAGTTCAAATTTTATGACGTCAAATCAGTTTCCATAAGAGATTGCGCTACCAATTCAGGGAGAACTGGCCTTCTGGTACACCATGCACACGCATAATGATCCTTTAGAAAATTTAATAGTAAAGAGTGGGACTAGTGGTTTACACCGACAACAATTTTTACTTACAATGGCATGTCAGTTCTCACAGGCTTCTCTACGTTTCACTCGTTGGACACTTGAAAACGAAACCTTTCGGTTTGATATGAGTATTCATAGTTTAGTGACCAATCAAAATGCTTCTCATTAATGAAACTCTTTTTTTTTGTCGTCTGAAAGATATAAACGGTATTCCAAGATCACTACGCCTGTGCGTCGTCATAGTGTTACTGCTCGACAAATCGGACTGGTCAGATTCTCCGTAGCTATTTTCTACGGAAGCAATCAGATTGCTGGATTTTGTTCATGAATAATTCATGCATACACGATATATCAGATTTATGCAAAAACAGATGATGTGAGTACCGACAATGTCAAAAACAAAAGAGACAAAAGAGAAAATAGATAAGTATTGCAGTGGTGTCAAGTTATCCTCGTCGTATGGGATACCACATGGGCTTATGGATAAGCTGGGCTATTGGGTATTTTAACCTGTGGACAACGTGCTGCTAGTTGCCTGTCGGTTGTTTGACAGTATAAAATACTGTTCTACAATGCATGTGTAATAATTGCTCTTTCCGTTCCAATAAAGACAGCGACGTTTAATTTCCTTAGAGCATTTAACAAATTTAGCGCGACAGAACGCGGAAGGACTTGATTAAAACGCTTAGTTGGATATGGC